>NC_086444.1:984284227-984319227 GCF_028390025.1 Pseudophryne corroboree
TTCCCTCCTCTCAAGAGGAAAAAGAGCGGGAATCTCCAGACAAGAGACGGCAGCTTCCCACAAGAGAATTCTCAGGCTGTATCCTTTCCCCACTAGGGCCAGGATGTGTTGAGAATCTTCCCCTAGGGTGTCCTGTTGGCACAGACGGTAGCACTTGCTATTCTCAGGGAACCTGCAGATAGCGTGCACATTCTAGTATACTACCCAGACCAGCGATGGTGTCGGCATGGGTTTATAGCGCTGTGGCAGCGTGGACGGGTACCTTATCAGCAGAGATGAGACCCTAGTATGCAATATAAATATATTAAAGATGCTGTCTTAAGTGATAGATATATAGTTATAAAGCATGCCCCTTAGAGACATGAGTATACTGGGTCCTAGAGTCAAAGCTATGTCTATCTCTGTTTGACGTGTCCTGTAGAATATGCATTGGACAGATGATGCCGACTTAAGAGGCATATGGAAGGCTGAGGATTGTGTGGAGAAGGGTTTTCGGGTCTGGTCTCCACAGCTATAGCTGGTAATTCTGCTAGTTTGCCTTATATTCCTGCACAGCCTAAGAAAGCACGACATTATTAAATGCAGCCTTTCGAATAAAGAAACAAGAAAGTCTGAGGTGCGTCCTTTCTTGTCAGAGCCGGGCAGCTAGTTCCCAGGAACAGAAGTCCTCCCTGGCCCCTACAAAAATCCACCAATGTCGCTGGGGCTCCACAGGCGGAGCTAGGCCCGGTGGGGACACGCCTTCGTAAGTTCAGCCACAAGTGGGTTCACTCCCTGTTCGATCCCTGGGCAATAGATATTGTATCTCAGGGATACAAGCTGGACTGTGAGAAGATGCCCCCTCACCGACGGCCCTGCGGGCTTCCCCCCAAGAGAGGGAGCCAGTGTTAACTGCAATTCACAAATTGTATCTTTAACAAGTGGTGGTCAAGGGTCCCCTCCTTCAACAAGAGGGTGTTATTATTAGACCATGTTGTAATCCCGAAACCAGACTGTTCGGTCAGACCCATATTGAATTAAAAATCCCTGAACATATACCTGAGAAGGTTCAAGTTCACGATGGAATCGCTAAGAGCGGTCAGTGCAAGCCTAAAAAGGGGGAGACTTTATTGTGAATCGGGACATAAGGGATGCATACCTTCAGGTCCCCATTTATCCACCTCATTAGGCGTACCTCTGAATTGCGGTACGGTATTGTCATTACCAATTTCAGATGTTGCCGTTTGGTCTCTCCACGGCCCCGAGAATATTCACCATAGTAATGGCGGATATGATTGTGCTCTTGCGGAAGCAAGGTGTCACTATTATCACGTACTTGGACGATCTCCTCATAAAAGCGAGATCAAGAGAGCAGTTGCTGAACAGCGTATCACTTTCTCTGGAAGTGTAACGGCAACACGGCTGGATTCTATATATTCCAAAGTCGCAGTTGGTTCCTACAGCTCATCTGCCTCTCCTAGGCACGATCCTAGACACAGCCCAGAAAAGGGTTTATTTCCCGATAGAGAGAGCTCAGGAGCTCATGACACTGGTCAGGAATCTATTAAAACCAAAACAGGTGTAAGTGCATCACTGCACTCGAGTCCTGGGAAGGATGGTGGCATCATACGAGGCCATCCCATTAGGCAGGTTCCTTGCGAGGACTTTCCAATGGGACTTACCGGACAAGTGGTCCGGATCACCTCTTCAGAGGCATCGGTTAATCACCCTATCCCCCAGGGCCAGGGTGTCTCTCCTGTGGTGGCTGCAGAGTGCTCACCTCCTCGAGGGCCGCAGATTCGGCATTCAGGACTGGATCCTGGTGACCACGGATGCAAGCCTCCGAGGGTGGGGGGCAGTTACACAGGGAAGAAATTTCCAAGGTCTCTGGTCAAGTCAACAGACTTGCCTTCACACCCATATCCTGGAACTAAGGGCCATATACAACGCCCTAAGTCAAGCGGAGATCCTGCTTCGCGACCAACCAGTTCTGATCCAGTCAGACCGCAGGGGTTCATGTAAACCGCCAAGGCGGCACAAGGAGCAGGGTGGCGAGAGTAGAAGCCACCAGAATACTTCGCTGGGCGGAGAATCAAGTAAGCGCACTGTCAGCAGTGTTCATTCCGGGAGTGGACAACTGGGAAGCAGACTTCCTCAGCAGGCACGACCTCCACCCGGGAAAGTGGGGACTTCATCAGGAAGTCTTCACGCAGTTTGCAATTTGATGGGTACTGCCTAAGGTGGACTAGATGGCGTCCCACCTCAATAAAAAGCTAAAAAAGGTTTTACGCCGGGTCAAGGGACCCTCAGGTGATAGCTGTGGTCGCAGTAGTAACACAGTGGGTGTTCCAGTCGGTCTCTGTATTCCCTCCTCTTCCTCTCATACCCAAGGGCTGAGAATTGTAATAAAAGGAGGAGTGTAAACAATATTCTTTGCTCCGAATTGGCCAAGAAGGACTCTGTACCCGGAGCTGCAGGAAATGCTCTCAGAGGACTCAGGGCTTCTGCCTCTCAGACAGGACATGTTGCAACAGGGGCCCTGTCTGTTCCAAAAATTACCGCGGCTGCATTTGACGGCATGGTGGTTGTACACCGGATCCTAGCGGAAAAGGGCATTCCGGATGCAGTTATTCCTACGCTGATAAAGGCTAGGAAAGACGTGACAGCAAGACTTTTTCACTGTATATGGCGAAAATAGGTTGCTTGGTGTGAGGCCGGGAAGGCCCTACAGAGGAATTCCAGCGGGGTCGATTCCTGCACTTCCTACAGTCAGGAGTGACTATGGGACTAAAATTAGGGTCCATAAAGGTCAAGATTTTGGCCCTATACATTTTCTCTAAAAATGAACTGGCTTCACGGCCTGAAGTTCAGACGTTGTTCCGGGGGTGCTGCATATTCAGCCTCCTTTTGTGCCACCGGTGGCACCTTGGGATCTTAACGTTGTGTTGGATTTCCTGAAATCCCACTGGTTTGAGCCACTTAAGACCATGGAGCTAAAATATCTCACGTGGAAAGTGGTCATGCTATTGGCCTTAGCTTCGGCTAGGCGTGTGTCAGTATTGGCGGTTTTGTCATGTAAAAACCCTTATCTGATCTTCCATATGGACAGGGCAGAATTGAGGACTCGTCCCCAATTTCTTCCTAGGGTGGTATCATCGTTTCATTTGAACCAGCCTATTGTGGTGCCTGCGGCTACTAGGGACTTGGAGGATTCCAAGTTGCTGGACGTAGTCCGGGTTTTGAAAATTTATGTTTCCAGAAAGGCGGGAGTCAGAAAGTCTGACTCGCTGTTTATTCTGTATGCAGCCAACAAGGTTGGCGCTCCTGCTTCGAAGCAGACTATTGTTCGCTGGATCTATAGCACGATTCAGCTGGTTCACTCTGCGGCTGGATTGCCGCATCCAAAATGGTGAAAGCCCATTCCACAAGGAAGGTGGGTTCTTCTTGGGCGGCTGCCCGAGGGGTCTTGGCTTTACAGCTTTGCTGAGCTGCTACTTGGTCGGGGTCAAACAAGTTTGCTAAGTTCTACAAGTTTGATACCCTGGCTGAGGAGGACCTTGAGTTTGCTCATTCGGTGCTGCAGAGTCATCCGCACTCTCCCGCCCGTTTGGGAGCTTTGGTACAATCCCCATGGTCCTTACGGAGTTCCCAGCATCCACTAGGACGTCAGAGAAAATAAGAATTTACTCATCGGTAATTCTATTTCTCGTAGTCCGTAGTGGATGCTGGGCGCCCGTCCCAAGTGCGGACTCTCTGCAATACATGTATATAGTTATTGCTTAACTAAAGGGTTATTGTTATGAGCCATCTGTTACTGAGGCTCAGTTGTTCATACTGTTAACTGGGTATGGTTATCACAAGTTGTACGGTGTGATTGGTGTGGCTGGTATGAGTCTTACCCTGGATTCCAAATCCTTTCCTTGTTGTGTCAGCTCTTCCGGGCACAGTTTCCTTAACTGAGGTCCGGAGGAGGGGCATAGAGGGAGGAGCCAGTGCACACCAGATAGTACCTAATCTTTCTTTTAGAGTGCCCAGTCTCCTGCGGAGCCCGTCTATTCCCCATGGTCCTTACGGAGTTCCCAGCATCCACTACGGACTACGAGAAATAGAATTACCGGTGAGTAAATGCTTTTCTCTAACGTCCTAAGTGGATGCTGGGGACTCCGTAAGGACCATGGGGATTAGCGGCTCCGCAGGAGACTGGGCACAACTATAAAGAAAGCTTTTAGACTACTGGTGTGCACTGGCTCCTCCCACCAAGACCCTCCTCCAGACTTCAGTTAGATTCTTGTGCCCGGCTGAGCTGGATGCACACTAGGGGCTCTCCTGAGCACCTAGAAAGAAAGTATATTTAGGTTTTTTATTTTACAGTGAGATCTGCTGGCAACAGACTCACTGCAGCGAGGGACTAAGGGGAGAAGAAGCGAACCTACCTAACAGGTGGTAGTTTGGGCTTCTTAGGCTACTGGACACCATTAGCTCCAGAGGGATCGTCCGCAGGACCCGACCTTGGTGTTTGTTCCTGGAGCCGCGCCGCCGTCCCCCTTACAGAGCCAGAAGCAATGAAGAGGTCCGGAAAATCGGCGGCAGAAGACTTCGGTCTTCACCAAGGTAGCGCACAGGACTGCAGCTGTGCGCCATTGCTCCTCATGTACACCTCACACTCCGGTCACTGATGGGTGCAGGGCGCTGGGGGGGGGGCGCCCTGAGGGCAATATATGACACCTTGGCTGGCAAATATACATCATATATAGTCCTAGAGGCTATATAGATGTAAAATTACCCCTGCCAGAATTCCAGAAAAAGCGGGAGAAAGTCAGCGGAAAAGGGGGCGGGGCTTCTCCCTCAGCACACTGGCGCCATTTTTCCCTCACAGCTCCGCTGGAAGGAAGCTCCCTGGCTCTCCCCTGCAGTCTGAACGCTACAGAAGGGTAAAAAAGAGAGGGGGGGGGCACTAAATTTAGGCGCAGTATAGATAATATATATATATATAAGATATATAAAAAAGCAGCTATAAGGGAAAACACTCATTGATAGTGGGATCCCAGTGTTATATAGCGCTCTGGTGTGTGCTGGCATACTCTCTCTCTGTCTCCCCAAAGGGCTTGTCCTGTCCTCTGTCAGAGCATTCCCTGTGTGTTTGCGGTGTGTCGGTACGGCTGTGTCGACATGTTTGATGAGGAGGCTTATGTGGAGGCGGAGCAGATGCCTGTAAATGTGATGTCACCCCCTGCGGGGTCGACACCTGAGTGGCTGGTGCTGTGGAAGGAATTACGTGATAGTGTCGACTCCTTACATAAAAGGTTTGACGACATACCAAATGTGGGACAGCCGGCTTCTCAGCCTGTGTCTGCCCAGGCGTCTCAAAAGCCATCAGGGGCTCTAAAACGCCCGCTACCTCAGATGGTTGACACAGATGTCGACACGGATACTGACTCCAGTGTCGACAACGAGGAGACTAATGTAACTTCCAGTAGGGCCACACGTTACATGATTGAGGCAATGAAAAATGTGTTGCACATTTCTGATGTTACCCCCGGTACCACAAAAAAGGGTATAATGTTTGGAGAGAAAAAACTACCAGTAGCTTTTCCTCCATCTGAAGAGTTAAATGAAGTGTGTGAAGAAGCGTGGGCTTCCCCTGATAAAAAGCTGGTAATTTCTAAGAGGTTACTAATGGCGTACCCTTTCCCGCCAGAGGATAGGTCACGCTGGGAAACATCCCCTAGGGTGGATAAAGCGCTCACACGCTTGTCAAAGAAGGTGGCACTACCGTTTCCGGATACGGCCGCCCTGAAGGAATCTGCTGATAGAAAGCAGGAGGCTATCCTGAAATCTATATATATATACACACACAGGTGTTATACTGAGACCGGCTATAGCTTCAGCCTGGATGTGCAGTGCTGCAGCTGCGTGGTCAGATTCCCTGTCAGAAAATATAGATACCCTAGACAGGGACACTATTTTGCTAAACGTAGAGCATATAAAAGACGCACTTTTATACATGAGGGATGCACAGAAAGATATTTGCCGGCTGGCATCCAAAATTAGTGCAATGTCCATTTCTGCCAGGAGAGGGTTATGGACTCGGCAGTGGGCAGGTGATGCAGATTCCAAACGACACATGGAAGTTCTGCCTTTTATAAGGGTGAGGAATTGTTCGGGGATGGTCTCTCGGACCTCGTTTCCACAGCAACAGCTGGGAAATCTACATTTTTACCCCATGTTCCCTCACAACCAAAGAAAGCACCGTATTATCAGGTACAGTCCTTTCGGCCCAATAGGGGCAAGCGGGTTAAAGGCGCGTCCTTTCTGCCCAGAGGCAGAGGTAGGGGAAAGAAGCTGCAGCATACAGCCCGTTCCCAGTAACAAAAGTCCTCCCCCGCTTCCTCTAAGTCCACAGCATGACGCTGGGGCTTCACAGGCGGAGCCAGGTACGGTGGGGGCCCGTCTCAAAAATTTCAGCAATCGGTGGGCTCGCTCACGGGTGGATCCCTGGATCCTTCAAGTAGTATCTCAGGGGTACAAGCTGGAATTCGAGACGTCTCCCCCCCGCCGTTTCCTCAAATCTGCCTTGCCAACCACTCCCTCAGGCAGGGAGGCAGTGTTACAGGCAATTCACAAGCTGTATTCACAACAAGTGATAGTTAAGGTGCCCCTACTTCAACAAGGAAGGGGTTACTATTCCACAATGTTTGTGGTACCGAAACCAGACGGTTTGGTGAGACCCATTCTAAATTTAAAATCCTTGAACACTTATATACGAAGGTTCAAGTTCAAAATGGAATCGCTCAGGGCGGTTATTGCAAGCCTGGAAGAAGGGGGATTACATGGTATCACTGGACATCAAGGATGCGTACCTGCATGTCCCCATTTACCCACCTCACCAGGTGTACCTCTGTTTTGTGGTACAAGACTGCCATTACCAATTCCAGACGTTGCCGTTTGGTCTGTCCACGGCACCGAGGGTATTTACCAAGGTAATGGCCGAAATGATGATACTCCTTCGAAAGAAGGGAGTTATAATTATCCCATACTTGGACGATCTCCTTATAAAGGCGAGGTCCAGGGAGCAGTTGTTGGTCGGAGTAGCACTATCTCAGGAAGTACTACAACAGCCTGGCTGGATTCTGAATATTCCAAAGTCGCAGCTGGTTCCTACGACGCGTCTGCTGTTCCTGGGTATGATTCTGGACACAGAACAGAAGAAGGTGTTTCTCCCGGAGGAGAAGGCCAAGGAGTTGTCATCTCTGGTCAGAGACCTCCTAAAACCAAAACAGGTGTTGGTGCATCACTGCACGCGAGTCCTGGGAAAGATGGTAGCTTCTTACGAAGCAATTCCATTCGGCAGGTTCCATGCAAGGATCTTTCAGTGGGATCTGTTAGACAAGTGGTCCGGATCGCATCTTCAGATGCATCGGCTGATCACCGTCCCCGAGGGCCAGGGTGTCTCTGCTGTGGTGGCTGCAGAGTGTTCATCTTCTAGAGGGCCGCAGATTCGGCATACAGGACTGGGTCCTGGTGACCACGGATGCAAGCCTCCGAGGTTGGGGGGCAGTCACTCAGGGAAGAAACTTCCAAGGACAATGGTCTAGTCAGGAGGCTGCCCTACACATAAATATTCTGGAACTAAGGGCCATTTACAATGCCCTAAGTCAGGCAAGACCCCTGCTTCAAAATCAGCCGGTGCTGATTCAGTCAGACAACATCACGGCGGTCGCCCATGTAAACCGACAGGGCGGCACAAGAAGCAGGATGGCGATGGCAGAAGCCACAAGGATTCTCTGATGGGTGGAAAATTACGTGATAGCACTGTCAGCGGTGTTCATTCCGGGAGTGGACAACTGGGAAGCAGACTTCCTCAGCAGGCACGACCTCCACCCGGGAGAATGGGGACTTCATCCAGAAGTCTTCCAACTGATTGTAAACCGTTGGGAAAGGCCACAGGTGGACATGATGGCGTCCTGCCTAAACAAAAAGCTAAAAAGATATTGCGCCAGGTCAAGGGACCCTCAGGCAATAGTTGTGGACGCTCTAGTGACACAGTGGGTGTACCAGTCGGTTTATGTGTTCCCTCCTCTTCCTCTCATACCAAAGGTGCTGAGGATAATAAGAAAGAGAGGAGTAAGAACTATACTCCTCGTTCCGGATTGGCCAAGAAGGACTTGGTACCCGGAACTGCAAGAAATGATCTCTGAGTACCCTTGGCCTCTGCCTCTCAGACAGGACCTGCTACAGCAGGGGCCCTGTCTTTTCCAAGACTTACCGCGGCTGCGTTTGACGGCATGGCGGTTGAACGCCGGATCCTGATGGAAAAGGGCATTCCGGTTGAAGTCATTCCTACGCTGATAAAAGCTAGGAAAGATGTGACAGCAAAGCATTATCACCGCATATGGCGGAAATATGTTGCTTGGTGTGAGGCCAAAAAGGCCCCCACAGAAGAATTTCAGCTGGGTCGTTTTCTGCACTTCCTACAGTCAGGAGTGACTATGGGCCTAAAATTGGGTTCCATTAAAGTCCAGATTTCGGCCCTGTCTATTTTCTTTCAAAAAGAACTGGCTTCACTGCCTGAAGTTCAGACGTTTGTTAAGGGAGTGCTGCAAATTCAGCCCCCTTTTGTGCCCCCAGTGGCACCTTGGGATCTCAACGTGGTGTTGGATTTCCTAAAATCACATTGGTTTGAGCCACTTCAGACCGTGGAGTTAAAATATCTCACGTGGAAAGTGGTCATGCTTTTGGCCTTGGCTTCGGCTAGGCGGGTGTCAGAATTGGCGGCTTTGTCCTGTAAAAGCCCCTATCTGATCTTCCATATGGACAGAGCAGAATTGAGGACGCGTCCCCAATTCCTCCCTAAGGTGGTATCAGCGTTTCATTTGAACCAACCTATTGTGGTGCCTGCGGCTACTCGGGACTTGGAGGCCTCCAAGTTGCTGGACGTAGTCAGGACCCTGAAAATCTCTGTTTCCAGGATGGCTAGAGTCAGAAAAACTGACTCGCTGTTTATCTTGCATGCGCCCAACAAGCTGGGTGCTCCTGCTTCTAAGCAGACTATTGCTCGCTGGATCTGCTCCACGATTCAACTTGCACATTCTGCGGCTGGACTGCCGCATCCTAAATCAGTAAAGGCCCATTCCACGAGGAAGGTGGGCTCTTCTTGGGCGGCTGCCCGAGGGGTCTCGGCTTTACAACTTTGCCGAGCTGCTACCTGGTCGGGATCAAACACGTTTGCAAAATTCTACAAGTTTGATGCCCTTGCTGAGGAGGACCTTGAGTTTGCTCATTCGGTGCTGCAGAGTCATCCGCACTCTCCCGCCCGTTTGGGAGCTTTGGTATAATCCCCATGGTCCTTACGGAGTTCCCAGCATCCACTAGGACGTCAGAGAAAATAAGAATTTACTCACCGGTAATTCTGTTTCTCGTAGTCCGTAGTGGATGCTAGGCGCCCATCCGAAGTGCGGATTGTCTGCAATACTTGTATATAGTTATTGCCTAACTAAAGGGTTATTGTTATGAGCCATCTGTTCGTGAGGCTCAGTTGTTATTTATACTGTTAACTGGGTATAGTATCACGAGTTGTACGGTGTGATTGGTGTGGCTGGTATGAGTCTTACCCGGGATTCCAAATTCTTTCCTTATTGTGTCAGCTCTTCCGGGCACAGTTTCCCTAACTGAGGTCTGGAGGAGGGGCATAGAGGGAGGAGCCAGTGCACACCAGTAGTCCTAATTCTTTCTTAGAGTGCCCAGTCTCCTGCGGAGCCCGTCTATTCCCCATGGTCCTTACGGAGTTCCCAGCATCCACTACGGACTACGAGAAATAGAATTACCGGTGAGTAAATTCTTATTATATATATATATATGTGTGTGTGTGTGTGTGTGTGTGTGTGTATGTATATATATATATATATATATATATATATATATATATATATATATATATATATATATATATATAGCAGAATCAATATGTTTAGGGAGTAGTCCTCACTGGCGCCAAGCAGCTCAGATGCCACAGAATTCAAATAAATGTCACCACATTTAGCTATACATACAAAAAAACAGAATTTAGAAATCTGCAATACATCACAAGCGCTGAAAACATTAATACGACATCACCCGAACGTTCCTTTTTGGGTTGGATGGAATGTTCTTTTTATCTGGTATTCTTCTTAGATTCAGACCATTTAGGTATGGGGACTCCAACAAAGGTAGTATGAAAAAAAAACAGATATAATAAAAAAACCAATGAGTAGTAAGCTTTTGTAAAAACCAAGGTAAATATAGGTGCCTTTTATAGAGAATTGTTTAATCTTCTAGGGAACTATATAGAATCCAAAGCGTACCCCACTCACACTTTAAGCGGGGATATACAAGCACATCAAGGTTTCTTTATAAGAGTGGTGGCTTCTACCGTTTTCCAAACACCCAGTGCAGATCTCAAGGAGTTCAACCAAGTAAGACTATGGATGAGTTAGGTGTGAGAAGTTGATGCGTACCCCAACACTCACACTGGAAAGGCGGATATGAAACTCATCAAGGTATCTTTATCTTCTTAAAGAAGAAGTCGCGGTCCTGGTGTAGTGTATTTCAAATCACAGATCTGACCACAACAGCTCCAAACTCTGACTAACTAAAAATGATTCCAAAGCGTACCCCACTCACACCTTGAACTGGGACTATAAAGCACATCAGGGTTTCTTTAAGGATGCAGACTTTTTCCCTTGTATTACACCCGGTGTTAGTCTTATAGCGCTACAGCCACTCAAAGATGTGATGAGCCATACAGATGCGTACCCAACACTCACACTCAGAAGGAAGGTGGGAAACCCATCAAGGTATCTTTCTCTCCTTTAGCCAAACAATAGATTTATCAAAATGTGGCGTACCCCAACTCACAGTTTGAGGTACTGAGTGACTCCCATAAAGGTATCTTTTAGGTTCCAGAATTGGAGAATCTTTCTTGCTTGGGTTTAGTGGTTCACCAGAAAAAAATGTGTAACTCCCACAACAAAAATAGAGGAAGGGGGTTACAATATTTATTCACAGTACATGGGAAACACGATGACAAAAAATATGAAAAAAACATATGCAGCCGCACATGTAACAATGGGATAAAAATGGCAAAGAGGAATTATTTTGAAAACCACTTGCACAAAGAGAATAAATATAAAAAATAAAAATTAAAAAATAAAGATAAAATCCAGATGGTGGTAAGCTACTCACACTCCTCACATTTATGAATAAACACAAATTCCCAAGTGCGCTAAAGTGGAATGTAATTACACAGTTTTCTCCAGCGCTATTTTCGTCGGAATGTAGACTGGAGGGTATTTAAATCTGGGGACCTGTAACAGACACCCCTCACCAAATAGTCACCCAAACAAGAGGCCAACAGGCCAATTAGTAAAAAGTTATTTTAAAAACGTATACACAGTTCAAAGTATAAAATTGTGTCAATAAAATGCAACTAAAAGAGTACACAGCCAACACGTTTGTAAGGTGGAATCTAGATATCCCCTCACCTTTTGCAAGGTGCGAGCTCGACAGGGAGTATCTTTACAGACTAGGTTGTGATTCTCTGACTGACAGCACTATTTTAATGCTCTGTAAATATATTTTTGGAACATTTGATTTTGACATTTATAAGGTGTTTAGTATGTGTTTGCATGGCAATTCTGTAAATGGTACCTTCAAGTATTAAGAAACTATTTTCCCCTATAGCTAAAAACAGCTGGACACTTTTTTTTTTTTTGCATTGCATCTGCCACAAGGTGGCAGAAATGTGCTGCAGAAGAGTGGCTTGGTTTAGTAATACATGCAGCTCATTATGTTCATACTTCTTAAGATAAAAATTTTTATATTGAAAATGGAAGCGGTTTTAATAGTTAAAAGAACCATCAAGAAACGTAAGTCATGATTTTAGAGAACATCGATTACATTGCACAGTCATTAATAAAAAATGTTAACCCATTGCATGGAGCATGCAGTCTAATTATAATCAATATGAACACTTTTTGTTACCAGTGTAACTGTAATTAACTCCTCTCATTATTTCAAGCTCGCTATAACCTTTGGCTACCAATTTAAAACACCTTTCCTCTATAAAAGAGCAAGTGTTCCAAAATTGGAAAGGCTTTGCAGTGCTGCATATCAAGATACGTGCATCTGCTATAAAAAGCCTAAGAAACTCAATTGCAATTTTATTGTCCGGTTTGATAGATTTCCTGCCACCTTTGTAGCAGCATAGCTGTTTGTCAATGTAGCCCTCTCCTCCCACAGCTGAACCACATTTTATAAGCCGTAACTGCTATACCAGCATAATTGTCCTACTCTCGTTATTTTCCTCTAAAGAATTCAGCGTTCTGTTGGGTTTCTTTTCCCCTGCGTCTATTTTTGTATAGTAAAAACATTAATCGTATATACTGTATATTTATAAAAAAAAATGTTTTATATACCTCTCCTTCCTTCTTTCTGTCATATACAGTATAATAACATATTACAGAAATGTTGTGTAATAATAATGTGAATTTCATTATGCCAGAATTACTTACATTTTTTGGTGGAAAAAAAGTTGTATATGTACAGACAGTGCTGTACTTGGATATATTTTAGAATTTTTTTTTATTATTCCTAATAAATTGTCAATTATCTTAAATACCTTTTTTTCTTTTTTGTTTACTGAATGCTTATACTTTATATAGTACTATTCATACTTGGTGTAGTGAATTTTAAATTTTAATGAACAAATGTATGTAGAAAGACGAATACGCATATACCAGAATAAATGTTGTTCCTACATTTTATTTGATGAACAAGCTTTAAACATGTGTGCCCTTTGACATTTAAATTCCAAGCTCCATGAACTGCTTGTTGGTTAAATACAAGTGACGGCCTTTTGGTTGGAGATTTAACGATCATCCTTTAAAATGTGTCCCCTCGTGAAATGTGTTTAAATTTATGTATTTAACCACAAACCTAATTTAAAATAAGATGGCATATCTGACCATATCGGAATAAGGGCGGGAAAAAAAAAAAGAAAACCGCTGGTTAGAACAGCTCAAAGATAACCATATGAAGTAGTCTGGAAACATTTTATGCATCCCTTCAATATCCAGTATCTACATGGATTGTTTCATTTTATCTGCCGTATTGAAGCTTTTTTGTTTGACATTTGCAAACAGCATGCAAGTTAACAGATTTCAGTACAATGTGTGGAATGTAGGAACAGTTGTGTTTAGTGTATAGCCCCAGAATTGTTGAGAGCGTTCCAGCAGTAGGATAAGGTTGGGAAGTTAAGTGAGCTATCATTACCCAAGCATCTGCAAAGCTTTGACTAGCTCAATTATTTCCAGTCCTTTCTAGCTAGGTGCCCCTGTGGCATTAAGCAAAACTGTTTTTGTTGCAAAATCTTTTTATGTTCTTCTCTTACGTGAGAACAGCTTTTTCCCCCCCTCCTTTTTTTTTACTGTAGCGTTTTTTTTCCCAATAAATTGTACTCTTTTTAACAGACATTTTGTCTAAAGCCATATAGTAGCTGCATTGTTAAATCAAAATCATTTTAAAATGGGTTTCATGGACTTATTAAACAAAATGCTAAGCAGTAAGGATATTTGCAAAAATATGTATAGAGCTTTGTATATTTTTCTGTGGCATAAAAAAAACCCCAAAAAATAAAATAAAATAAATTATATATATATGTGTGTGTATGTATGTGTATATATTAGTTTAGTCCAGATTTGTAGTCTTGTACAAATAATTGCTTAATGACAAATGCATTGGACAGCAAATAGTTTAAACCAACAGTTTACAATGTGTCATTCTCACTTGCCTTGTACTGACGTATGGTCTTGCTATCTTCACATTCTTGACCTCACTGTTGATATCAGCTAGGAACGTTTGTAGTCAAACTTAATTTCCAGCTTCTCTGTGATGAAGTATTAAATTAACAAATGATAATCTGATCAGTGGGACATTTATAGATAAAGTTTTCCCAAATTTTAATGCCAGCTCAAAATGTCCTATTAAGTTAATTTAGACGTGCATTGTGTTTGTAATAGTGAGAACTGAGGTTTTCTGTACTTACTAAAAAAGCGTTTGCAATAAATATTGCAAAAATACAATTTAAGATTCTGTTTCCGTTCTGTTGGTTTTTGTATTGGTGTGGTCCCTGTTCTGCACTATTAGTGATGACACCTTCCATTCTTTTAGCTACACAGTAAGCAGCTTGTGGCCACTGCAGCCTGCTAATGGGCTATAAAGTGCTACATGTTTAGCTGCCCAGAGAGCAGTAACCAGCAGGCAGTATGTTCTGTGCAAGATGGCGTTCACAAGAAATAGACAAATATGTTTTCGTTAAAAATTTATTTATAACGTTAAAATATCCCAAAATGTTTATCAATTTGATATTTTTATTATAATTAAATTTTGGTTTAAGCAGTGAAAAAATAGGATCCTGTGTTTCTCTATAGAACAAGCTCTGCTGATTTCTGTACAAGCTGTGCAGCTTTCTATACTTGTTCTGAAATTCCTGACTAAATTGGGGCTCAGAGGATTTTTTATTTCTTCCACCAATCTATTTAATTTCCATGTGTTTAAATGGGTAAATGTGAAAAAAAGAGTTGTGTTCAATTTTTGCATTTGTTTGTTTATCCTTGGAAAGATTTGACTGTAAACAAGCAGCACAGGAGTTGGTAGACTGGAACTATTTATTCTGAGATTGTGTACATGTATGGATTAACTTTCCAATCACAGTGAAGATTAATGACTGGTCTTTTAGCCAGCTAATTTAGAACAAAATCTAGTAATTAATTGCCAACTATCAGCTTTTCCATTATACATGCAAGTGACAGAAGAATAACAACCATTAAATGAACTAGCTAGATACTGGCTTGCTCCTTTCTGATACTGAAGAACTGTTGCACTCTTTGCTTGGCATGATAGACTGTAGACATTCTGAAAACAATATAGGATCTTATTAATAGCAAAAGCAAGTGGTCTGGTGGCTCATGAGAACCGCGCTTGCATTGGTTTTTCTAGGCAATTTAAGTGAGTAAACTATTGTAAAAAGCAATGCACAATTAGTACTTCAGTTGTTTAGTTTGTAGATTGCTTGGTGTGTTTTTAGAACCCACAAGTTTCAGTTTACACATGTAAAGAGAATGTTCCGTGGCTAAACACTAAAACATGAGTGAGCATCAATATAAGCCTTAAATATAATTTACTGTTTATATTTAAATAAAAAATAAAAAAATTGCAAGGTTTCATTCATGTTTCCACCCTCCGAGATATTCAGATTTAAGATCTGTATGCAGTTACAATTTTTTATGAACTAAACATTAGGGGTGAGGGGGTTTTATTTAATATAAAAATTTACACTGCAAATATCCAATAGTAACCAGTTATAAATATTCTAATTTGTAGCAGATACACCCAAACGTATTGCTTATTCATGGCTATGGCTCGATTGAGTGTGCAATTCAGAAACACAGATTAATTTGGTTACAGATTTAAGTTAAGGTATCAATCTGTCCTGGACTGAGGTTTTTGTACAGATTGCTTAGAAATTGTACTAGATTGCTTAGAAATTAAGAACACAACGCTCCGTGTGTAGGGGTGCTGGCAACAACGATACACGGTCCTGCGTGTCGCTGTCGCCGGTTCTAGATTGGCCTTCATTCAGGCACAGTCTAGCAGGTCGCTCATTTCACCGCTGGGTGAAATGAGCACCCCCCCACATCGCGCTGTGTGCCGAGTGGGGGATAGATGTGTGCTGAGTAGTCTGTGCTAGATCGCTCAGCACACATCTCCCTCCATGTTTCCCTGTCAGTACGGCCCTTATAAGCAATCTAATCAGATTCCTTAGATTTTAAGCACGCATCTCTCTGTGTGTACCCCCCTTAAACCCATACTGGCATGGTAATCAGCTACTGATAAAATTAAATCTTGTTTGTGTACATATGATAGCAAAGGTATTTTACAGCACCTTGTTTTTCAAAAACATGATTTTTCTTACGTTCTAGAGGATACTGGGGATCCATTTAGTACCATGGGGTATAGACCTGTCCACTAGGAGCCATGGGCACTTTAAGAATTTGATAGTGTGGGTTGGCGCCTCCCTTATATGGCCGTCCTACCAGACTCAATTTAGAAAATGTGCCCGGAGGAGCTGGACACGCTTATGGAAGCTCCTGAAGTTTTCTGCATTTATTTTTCTGTTTGTTATTTTCTGTCAGGACTGTATGGCACCAGCCTGCCTGCTTCGTGGGACTTAGGGGGGGAACGGCCGTTCCCCGCTGATAGGAGACTAGCTCCTGAGGGAACTATTCGCAAGCCCCACCACGGCGAGCGTACATTTCCACAGCACGCCGCCACCCCTAACAGAGCCAGAATAAAGAAGAGTGGTGAGTACTAAGCCGGCGTCCCGGTTAGCGGGTCGCCGACAATTATGACAGCATGAGGGTACGGAGATGCACTGCTGCTAACCGGGGCGGATTGCGTCTCCAGACTCGGTACACAACTGCGTCTCAGTACACTGTACACAGTACCCACACTGGCAAACAAAGCCTTAAAACGGTTCTGTCTCCATTTTAAGCATCAGTATAAAAAAGCGGGAAGTCCATGCACCATTGAATTGGGGAGGATTTACTATGAGCGGATCCAGCAGCTCACCAGCGCCATTTTTCCTCTGAAGTGGACACAGACGCTGAATGACAGGGAGCGCAGCTCTTGCGGTGTGACTCCAGATTACCCCAGCGTTACCAGGGGGTCATAGCAGGGTTCCCCCCCTGCTATGACCCCCTGGTAACGCTGGGGTAATCTGGAGTCACACCGCACATTATTACACATTATTAGTGTACCAAGTCCCCAATCTAGGTACTTCGTCTGCCACCCGGCTAAGCTTGACATTAGCAATAAGGGCGCGGTGTGCTGGCTCCAAATACCTCTGTGTCTCCCTGGAAGGGCTCTTTGTGGGTTAATTGTGTTTTTAACCTTTCCTCTGTGTGTGTGTGTATGCTATCACATTTACAATATGTAAGGCAAAGAGTGTTTTTCATGTTCGGCAGAGTGTTCCTCTTCCTCAGGGAGCTCACTACTATGTACTTAGTGTAGTGCACCTTCTCAGGCTAGCGGGGCTGAACCAGTGTGGCTGGCTTCCCTCAAAGCAATGAGAAAGAGACGCAATACTTAAGACAGTCTGTGGATGAGATTATGAACAGATACTCAGTCCCCAAACAAGCGTCTCAGTCCCTTGCCGTTTGTCCACAAAAACGTTCTCTGGCCTATATCCTGCAGTCTGACTCTGACGCTGAGGGGTCAGACTTGGAGGAGGGGGAGGTGGTTTCAGAAGGGGGAGATGCTACTCTGTCACAGGGAATACAGGCTCTTATAGAAGCTATCAGAGATGTGCTACAAATTCCTGATAAGGTGACAGAGGAGTGTGAGGAATCTTATTTTAATGTAAAAAAGTCCTCTGTCACTTTTCCTGTGTCAAAGGAATTGAATACCCTGTTTGAAGAACCTGGGGTTACTCCTGATAAGAAATTTCAGATCCCTAAAATGTTATTCTCATCTTTTCCTTTTCCTCCTGAGGATAGGAAAAAATGGGAATATCCACCGATAGTGGATGCATCTGTGTCCAGGTTGTCACGAAAGATTGTGTTACCCATCCCTGGTGCAGCCTCCCTGAAAGACACAGCTGATCATAAGATTGAGACTACACTCAAATCTTTGTACACAGCTGCTGGTGTGGCTCAGAGACCCACTATAGCATGTGCGTGGATTACTAAAGCCATTGCTAAATGGTCAGGTAACCTTATTGAAGGTTTGGATTCCTTATCTAGGGGTTACTCCTGCAGCATGTACAGGACTCTGCGAATTTTATGGTGAAGCCATAAAAGATGTAGGTTTGCTGAATGCATGCACCACTGCTATGGCAGTATCAGCACGCAGGGACTTATGGTTACGCCAGTGGACTGCGGACGCAGACTCCAGGAAAGTGGAAGTCCTACCCTTCACAGGAGATGCCTTATTTGGAGATGAAATGGACAAATGGATCTCCAAAGCTACTGCGGGTAAGTCCACATTATCTCCCTTCTGCAGCTCCCCCAACCACGAAGACCTACTCAAGACCTACCCTACAGTCCTTTCGGACTGCCAAGTTTAAAGGCAAAGTCAGAGGATCTTCTACTGCCAGCAGATGCGCTAGAGGTAAACCCATGCAAACGAGCAACTGCCGGTTCTCAATAACAGAGAGCTCCAGTTCTGCTTCCTCAAAGCCTTCTGCATGACGGTGGACCGCGTGGCCTGGAAGATTGGCAGGTGGGAGCCCGACTAAGAAATTTCAGTCACATCTGGACAACATCATGCCAGGATCCCTGGGTCAAAGATCTTATTTCCCAGGGCTACAGACTGGAGTTTCAGGAGCTCCCACCTCAGATTCTTCAAATCAGGCTTACCAGCTTCACAAGAGGCAAGTATAACTTTTCAGGATGCCATTCAAAAACTGGTACAGACTCAGGTCATTGTTCCAGTTCCACCTCATCTGCAAAACAAGGGGTACTATTCCAACTTGTTTGTAGTACCGAAACCGGACGGTTCGGTGAGACCGATTTTGAATCTAAAATCATTGAACCCGTACTTACGAGTGTTCAAGTTCAAGATGGAGTCTCTGAGAGCGGTGATCTCAGGTCTGGAGAAGAGGGAATTCCTAGTGTCTCTGTATATCAAGGATGCATACCTTTACATTCCGATATGGCCGCCTCACCAGGCTTATCTACACTTTGCAGTACAGGACTGTCCCTCCCAGTTCCAGGCCCTGCCATTTGGTCTCTCCAAGGCACCGAGGGTGTTCACCAAGGTGATGGCAGAGATGATGTATCTCCTTCGCAAGCAGGGAGTGAACATAATTCCAGACCTGGACGATCTTCTGACAAAGGCATCGTCCAGGGAAAGGTTGTTGGGCAGCATTGCTCTCACAACCAAACTACTCTTGGATCACGGGTGGATTCTAAATCTCCCAAAATCTCATTTGGAACCAACTCTGAGGCTCCCATTTCTGGGAATGATACTGGTCACAGAAAGTTTTTTATTTTCTTCCATTGGAAAAGGCATTGGTATTCAAGTCGATGGTTTGGGATGTCCTGAAGCCAACCCGGATATTGGTGCATCTATGCATTCGCCTTCTGGATTAAATGGTGGCCTCTTACAAGGCGATTCAGTAAGGAAGGTTTCATGTGAGGCCCTTTCAGCTGGATCTATTGGACAAATGGGGTCCGGATTGCATCTTCACATGCGCCAGAGGATCCGTCTGTCGCCAAAGGCCAGAATTTCCCTTCTGTGGTGGCTAAAAGACTTCTCACCTAATCGAGGACCAAAGGTTCGGGATTCAGAATTGGATTCTGCTAACCACAGATGCAAGCCTCAGAGGTTGGATTCTGCTAACCACAGTTGCAAGCCTCAGAGGTTGGGGAGTGGTCACCCAGGGTGGTGCAGTTTCAGGGAAGATGGTCAAGTCAGGAAGTCATCCTTCCAATCAATATTCTGGAACTCAGGGCTGTATACAATACCCTTCTACAGGCCTCATATCTTCAAAATCGGGCCATTCAGGTTCAGTCGGACAATGTGACGGCAGTAACGTACATAAACCGACAGGGAGGAATGAAAAGCAGAGCAGCAATGTCAGAGGTATCAAAAATTCGCCTCTGGGCAGAAAAACACGTTGCGGCGTTGTCGGCGGTTTTCATTCCGGGAGTAGAGAACTGGGAAGCAGACTTCCTCAGCAGACACGACCTGCACCCGGGGGAGTGTGATCTTCACCCGGAGGTGTTCAGGTGCTTGACACGTCGATGGGGATGTCCACAAATCGACATGATGGCCTCTCGTCTCAACGAGAAGCTCAATCGAGACCCACAGGCAGTGGTAGTGGACGCGCTGACAACTCCATGGGTCTTATCAGATGGTGTATGTGTTCCCTCCACTTCCTCTTATCCCAAGAATTCTCAAAAGAATAGAAAGGGAAACGTTCAAGCAATTCTCATTGCTCCGGACTGGCCAAGAAGGGCCTGGTACGCAGACCTTCTTAGGATACTCCTGGAAGATCCGTGACATCTATCTCTTCGCGAGGATCTCCTGCAACAGGGGACGTTCGTCTATCAAGGCTTACCACGGCTACGTTTGACAGCATGGAAGTTGAACGGCTGATTCTAGCCAGGAGAGGGACTCCTGACAAGGTCATCTTGACTATGATCCAAGCCAGGATCGGGGTAACGTCTAAACATTACCTCCGTATTTGGAAGAAATAAGTCTCTTGTTGTGAGAGCAGAAAATATTCTGCGGTGGAATTTCATCTGGGACGTTTCCTGCTTTTTCTGCAGTCAGGTGTGGATGTGGGCCTACTTCTGGGCTCTATAAAAGTCCAGATTTTGGACTTGTTCATTTTCTTTCAGAAACCATTGGCGTCTCTTCCTGAAGTCCGGATGTTCTTGAAAGGGGTTCTGCACATCCAGCCTCCCTTTGTGCCTCCCACACTACTTTGGGATCTCAATTTGGTGCTGCAGTTTTTCCAATCGGACTGGTTTGAACCGTTCAAGGAGGTAGACGTAAAATATCTTACGTGGAAAACTGTCACACTGTTGACCTTGGCTTCTGCAAGACGTGTGTTGGAGCTGGGGATGTTGTCTTACAAAGCCCTTATTTAATCTTCCATGAGGATAGAGCTGAACTCAGGACTTGTCAGCAATTTCTTTATAAGGTGGTGTCGGCGGTTCACATCAAGCAACCAATTATGGTTCGAGTTGTGACCGACACCTCTGTTACTTCAAAATCTTTGGATGTTGTGAGGGCTTTGAAGGTGTATGTGAAGAGAACAGCTCGTCACAGGAAATCCGACTCGCTGTTTGTTCTTTACTATCCCAATAAGATCGAGTGTCCTGCTTCAAAATAGTCCATTGCACGTTGGATCAGGCTCACTATACAGCATGCTTATTCCACGGCAGGATTGCCGAATCCTATATCTGTACAGGCCCACTCGACTAGGTCGGTAGGTTCTTCTTGGGCGGCTGCACGCGGTGTCTCGGCCTTACAGCTCTGCTGAGTAGCTACTTGGTCGGGTTCGAACACTCCGCTCTCTCCCACCCGGTTTGGGAGCTTTGGTACTTCTCCATGGTAGTAAATGGATTCCCAGTATCCTCTAGGACGCAAGCGAAAATAGGATTTTAATTACCTGCCTGTAAATCCTTTTCTCGTAGTCCGTAGACGATACTGGGCGCCCGCCCAGTGCTTCAGTCGTCCTGCACTGTTACTTGGTTAAGTATTGTTGTTGGTTCAGCTGTTGCTGTTCCTGTTCCATGTTTGGTTAGCTTGGCTTTCCTCATGTTTGTGTGTGCTGGTTCAGAATCTCACCACTATCCTTTTATATCCTTCTCTCAAAGTATGTCCGTCTCCTCGGGCACAGTTTCCTAGACTGAGTCTGGTAGGAGGGGCATAGAGGGAGAAGCCAACCCATACTAACAAATTCTTAAAGTGCCCATGGCTCCTAGTGGACCCGTCTATACCCCATGGTACTAAATGGATCCCCAGTATCCTCTACGGACTACGAGAAAAAGGATTCACCGGTAGGTAATTTAAAATCCTATTTTTACTTAAGGCTTGTTTTTTTTAATCATACAGATGTGTCCACATAGTACATCCTCAAATTGTGCCAAATAGCACAGTCTAGTACGGCACTGACTGCAACTCGGCTGCGCCAAACAATCTGGTTACACCATAAGTGAACAAAGATGCAAAACTGAGGAAAAAGTAGAACAGTCTAAGAGAAACCAAAAATGAATATTTTTTTTTACATCTATTTTCAGGTCACTTTTGAAATGCACAAGGAAAGCATGGCTCAAGTCTTTAGGGACTATGAAGACCACGTGGATGGAGAAATAGGACCTGGACCATCAAGTCCTATACGTACAGTCTCTGGGTGTAGCAGGCCATACGATACCAGACCCCAAACACCACCTTTGGAACTGACAGAAACATCATCAAATATAGAAAAACCAGGCGTAGTTGTAACAGCAGACACAGAACAGAAGCAAGAGAGTGTGGAGAGTCATGTAGGAAACCTGCAAAGTGAAACGGAAACTGAAGTAGATGTTGTGACTGATGAGTTATCACATAATCAAAATAAAATCAATGCAGAGGCCCCAGGAAGTGAGTCAAAGGGGTCCACTGATGGAGCAGAGGCTCCAGGAAGTGAGACAAAGGGGTCTACTGATGGAGCAGAGGCTCCAGGAAGTAAGACAAAAAGTTCTACTGATGGAGCAGAGTCTCCAGGAAGTGAGTCAAAGGAGTCCACCAGTAGAGAGACTGTAACCACATTCTCCAATGAAGGTCAGGCTGAAGGAGCGGACTCTGCACTAGGTGCTAATTGCAATACGATTGAGAGTGTTGACTCTTTAAGCAGCATAGACGAGAAGCTGGATAAGGTGGAAGGCCAAGTAAATGGGGACATCAATGTGGTAGACGGTCAAGACTTGGCAACAGAGACTGAGCTTTCAAAACAGAGTGAAAACTTGAGTTTACAGGAGAAGGAAAAACCCATAGAAAGTAATAGTGAGTTAGTGAGCACACAGGTGTGTACAGAAGCTGTTGACTCAAGTGCACATTCTAACAATCTATCAACAGAAACAATTACTCAAGATGAGACTGTTACTCAAGAAGTTTCTCAGCTCACACCTGCTCCAGAGGAAAATGTTGAAGCTTGTGCTGTAAATGTAGATAAGGACATGGCTTCTGCTGTCACACCCAGTTCAGTTGACACAGGAGATCTAAGCACCAGCACAACCATCACCTCAGATGTTCAGAATTTTGATAAGAAAATTGCTAAGCTTGATGTGTCAAGCATTGCTTCTGATACTGAAAAATTGGAACTAAAAGCCAGTGCCAGCTGCGAGCCAGACCACACTCCAAGACCTGCACCTGAGGTATTTACAATGCACTTCTATTCCCTACAGTCATGCTTTTTAGCCAAGCTTCAAGGGTTTGCTAGTATCCATTTTTATAGTCCTTTTCTGGTCCGTGTTCCCGATCGTACCCACTTTTGAACTGGATTTTTACTAGAATGTGGTTTTTGTGTGGAGCAGGACTTAACGAAATGTACTTTTAACTTAATGGATACCTGCGAAATGCATACATGTACCACTAACATACATTAAAAGGTCATTGTTTGTGTAGTGTCTCAACAAAATGGATGCATGCACTTCATTTATTGTAATGCTTCTGGTTTCTTTGTAAGTCTGTCTTATGCAGGCCTTTTCATGTAGAGGAGTAACTTGTATGTCAAATATTTTGCATGCGAAACTTGATTTTAAACACTGGAAAAGCTTTTTCCTTCTATGAAAACCATTGCATTTGTGGGTTTTATATAGTGCATATTTATTTTTACTTTATTTCTATGTTTTGCTTTTGACTAGCCTGTAAAGCAGCCAATTGCACATGAAGGAGAACGAGTGTTTCCATCTGATGGACAAAGAAGAGACTCAAGATCAACAATGTTTCGTATCCCTGAGTTCAAATGGTCAATGATGCACCAGCGACTACTAACAGACCTACTATTTTCCATTGAAACTGATATCCAAATGTGGCGAAGGTTCGTTTTCTACCATTAATTTAAAACCACAAATGCATTTCTCGATCACTGTATTCCTAAATAGGGTTTTGGAGTTGATAGAAATGTTTCAAAATAAATACGTATATAAATTTCAGTGATCGCAGTAAGGCATATACAGGCATCAATGACATTACTTCTTTCCCAAGTACTCCACAGGATTAGCCTCATGCATCTTTGAATATGTGCCCGATCTCTCTCTTGCAGAAAACAAATACTAAACCGCAGGAGTAGAAAACCAATGAATTGTTAACCAAAACCAAAGAAAAATAAACAAACTAAACAAAGACCTGCACAGCAGTGTTTGTTCTCTGTTCTGAAAACAAAGTTTTATTCAAAACAGAGTAAAATCTAGCTGCATAGTGAAGTTAAGTTGATCTGTGTGTAAGTAAGCAACACATAGTATAATACTAATTTTATTGATAGTGGTACAGTACAGGCCAGCGATAGGTGAGGAGTAATAACTAATAGCGGTAAAGCAGGGGTGAAGATAAGCAGCATTGTACGTTATTAGTAACTGGCGAATACATGACAGTGAAATGTGTTGCATTTATTTAATTACCGTACAGTCCTATACTCTTCAGTAACTATTAAATTACTTGGCAGAAGTGGTCACTATAACTTTTTTTTTTTTTTGAGTAATTAAATTACTCCTGTATTAAACTATATCTGTCCAAAGAAAAGTATGGCAAATTAATATGCCATTATAGATTTCTTTCTTTTTCTTTCATGAAGCTTGAAGTGTGTGCTACAGTTCATCCTGTGCAGTGCAAAAACTGTGCTGGAGGCTAGGTTCTTCAGACCCTTTCCAAAAGGTGGTGGGCCCTGTTTGTCCCCATCCCCTTGGAGCCAAAAGGCACCAATAAGGGGAAATAAAATCTTCGGGACCCCTTTGTCAAAGCTTGAATCCCTGAATTCTGGAGCCTAAAGGCCCCTTAGGGGACAAGGATCTCTTCAGGTTTCTCTCTGCCGCAAGGCTTGGGGTAGCGCATTTCTCCCCAGGGTTGTCCGAAGCTCCCCTTGGGGAACTTATTCTTTAGCTCACCCCAGAAGGAGAGCGCCTCAGGAGACTGTGGGAGGGGGCATCCCATAAGTGTCCATAACATGTGCATTTTCAAGCAGCACTACGGGCACATAGCACCTCAAGTTTCAGGCAGCTGGCCTCTTGATCAGAGGAACAGGTGATGGCCCATAGCCAACTAGGGCACACCTTTTAACCCCACAGCATACATAGACATCTATACCTGCTCTTTGCCAAAAGGCAAAAAAGCACCACCATAAGGTACCCCATGAAATAATATGAAATCTTGTTCATCTTTTGTGAAGATCTGCCTTACCGTTGGAGAAGTATGATCAAATGATCTTAAGCTTTATGTGTATAGTTGGAATGCCGGCACTCCAAATCCCGGTGCCGGAATCCCATTGCGCGAGCAGAATTATGGCGTGGGAACTCGGGCAGTGGATGAAATATGACGCGGGAATCCCAACACCAGGCATCCAGAACATAAGTATGCCGCCCAGTGTTAGTGTTACCCTGTGGGGGAGGGGGTGGGAAGGTTAGGTGCAGGCACCACTGGTGAGGGTTGTGGTTAGACTGCTTAGGATTATGGGGTTAGTGGGGGAAGGTAAGTATACTTTCCCATCCCCTGTCTGGATTCTCAGCATTGGGATGCTGGTGTTGGTCTTTTGCACACCAGCATCCCGACCTCCAGTAAAGCATATCACACCTGTATAGATTTATATAAAACAACTATTAATGTGTTAGTTGAGGTTGGGTAACAGGAGTCACAAGCAAATAAGTTGCAGTATAATCTTTTTTTTTTTTTTTTTTTTTTTTATAAAGGTCAGCTATTACATTCTACCTGCTATAACATAGTATTCCCACATAAAATCTGAGGATTTGTAAATTGCCTTGGATTGTGGAATGAGACATGCTAATTTTCCTTTTTATCATATACACTATATAGACAAAAGTGATTGGACCTCCCCCATCGCGAGCCAGCGAAATGGTGTGCTCCTGTAGCAGACACGTGTTTGTTGAGGTATAAAATGGGTAGAAAGGCATGGATTAGATCACTTGCTAACAAAATGGCTTGCTGGAAGGAGCCAACAGAGTTTGAAAAGGAGATCATCATAGGCTGCGCATCGTCATGTTTCCAGAGAACGTTCTGTAACCCGGATGGACTGGTCAGCTCAGAATTCAGATCTTAACCCCGCTGAGAACCTCTGGGACGAATTAGAGCAAGGTCCTGGACAACAGCAGGTCATATGTTTTGCCATTCAGCCTTATGTACAGGGACCAACTGTGAGACTGAAGAAGGTCGAGTCAGCCTAGGCGTTCTAGGCTGACTCGACCTTCTTCAGTCTCACAGTTGGTCCCTGTACATAAGGCTGAATGGCAAAACATATGACCTGCTCTTGTCCAGGACCTTGTGGACAGTTTGCCAAGTAGGGTGGCTACAATATTCCCTTCACGTGATGGACCTACAAAGCACTAACGTCAATAAAATCTCGATCTATTTGCTGCATGCTTGCTGATATTTTGGCTGCCCCATGCGTGAGGGGGCAGCCAGGTTGGCACAGGGAGGGGCGTGGCGGGACTTGATGACACTTGCATGGGGTGGATCCAGGGGTGTGGCCACATGGTTACGTCACCATAGCCACGCAGGGGGCAAGGCTACGATGACTCGATTCAGCGCAAATTCAGCAGTGGCTTGGGGGGGGGGGGGGAGAGTTGCTTGGCAATGCGGGGGTGAGGGGTCTGGGATAGGTGGTGTGGGTTGACAGCGGCTGGCCGGGAGACTGGACCACTCTCCCGCAAGCCTGGGAGTGCCAGACGATTTTCGGGAGCCTCCCGGCCATTCCGGGAGAGTAGGCAAGTATGATTTGCTGTCAGTGTCCAATCACTTTTGGAAAAAGTTAATGGCTGATATAGGAGTGCCGTAATTAACAGTCTCAATATGGCAAATTGCGTTTCGTCACATACCATGTGACTTTATCAAAGGACTTTGATAAAGTCACATGGTATGTGACGAAACGCGTCAGGACCCCGCCTCCTTATACACCTTGATCCTGGTATCCGTAAAGGTATCAAGTTGCTGATTGAGCTATCTCCACATTGGTTCCACACTCCGACTTTACTTCACTGCCGCCGGCAGCTTTTACCAGCACGCTGCTGACAACTTAACATACCCACCCGGCGTCAGTACGATCACCTCTCCGCTGCATAGCAAGTAGTGGGCATTGCAGGACTACACAACCGAGGACGCTCAGTTTGGACCAGCCCACGGAGAGGTACACACTTATTTGTCAGGCAACCGCTTTCAATTTGCCATATTGAGACTGTTAATTACGGCACTCCTATATCAGCCATTAACTGATTGGCCGCTTATTTGACTGTGGATACATTATATGGAGATTGAAACTGGACACATTGTCTCATCATCACTGAAGGTGTTAACCTCCAGCTCATATACCTTCAATATCAAGGTGTTTTAACATCCAAACTTTGGTATAATCTTTATTTTATTTTTTGTAAATATATAATTGACTTTTAATGTGATAATTCAATGCCACTAGTATAATAAACTTTTTTTATTGCTTACACGTCAGCTCTTATTTTTGCTTTGCCCTAACACATTGCGCAGCCATTCTCTCCTTTTTTCCATATTTGTTCTTAACTAAACACACCCACACAGTGTTTTACGGCAGCGCAGGTGTCAGAGCAAATTTAATTATAATTAATTACTTGCTACATCACTAGATTTGAGGCGCTATACAGCAGTTTTTTGTTGTTTTCTTCTCCAATTACTTTTGTCTACATAGTGTAGAAATAGCCATACATGTGCTGCCTTTATACACAATTAATAGAAGTAATGTCCTTAAAGGTGTAATTTTTTGGGGGGGATGCTAAGAAAATATAATTTTTGGTCAGTGAACGATAAATGGCAAGCAATAATATGTGCAGCCTCTGTTATCGGGGGTGACCAGCATAGGCATTACATTGATTGTTGAATATATTGTTCATAAGAAAACAAACGCAAAATATTTAATAAAATGTTTGAAAATGATGCTTCCACTTAGATATGGGACAGAGCATTCTCACAGTAGGAACATTAGTGCACACATCCAGACTGAAGACTATAAATCATTAGAATTGGTTACCTTATGTAAAATCCTAAATACTAAGCCTACCTAACCTTTCTTTTATCCCACCTAGTGAGATATCAAATGAATGTTTACCAAATACTCTGTTTTAACTAGGGTCGGTAATTTGTGGCACTCCAGCTGCTGTGGAACTACACCTGTTAGCATGCCCTGCCAAGATGTTGCTGTTAGACCGTACTAAAACGGTATCTGGGCATGCTGGCCATGCTCTCTGTTCCCTCTAAAAACAATGGGTAGACAGATATCTAAATCTGCTGACCCCTATATAGGGGGGGATATTCAATCATAGGCTGTAAATTTTTGCACAAAAAAAAGAGGTATTAATGCAATCGGGCAATTCAGTTATACCCCGTTATTTCATGCAAAAGTATTCACATTTTCTCATGAAAACACATAGGTCCAGGCACTTATCCCAGATCCTATGTGTTTTTGCAAAATAAAGCGGGTCAGGTAGGGCTGGTTATCGCGTATTTTGTATTGCATTCCTCAGGAATGCGACACAGAATCCCCGATAACTGCCAGCATCGGGGACAATCAATTGAATATTCGTGCGAGGGTCAATTATCTGTGGTAGGTTACTGCGGCTTACTGAATATCCCCCCATATAGTTTAATGTGATATAGTGATGTGCAATTTAACCTGTTCATAGCTCACATATTTTAAAAGTGAGTGTAATGTTTTGGTGGCTTTGTGCCCAGCAGTTTAGGCAGGTAATTATGAAAACCCTGTTTTTCTTTTCTCTGACGTCCTAGTGGATGCTGGGAACTCCGTAAGGACCATGGGGAATAGACGGGCTCCGCAGGAGACTGGGCACTCTAAAAGAAAGATTAGGTACTATCTGGTGTGCACTGGCTCCTCCCACTATGACCCTCCTCCAGACCTCAGTTAGATTTCTGTGCCCGGCCGAGCTGGATGCACACTAGGGCCTCTCCTGAGCTCCTAGAAAGAAAGTTTATTTTAGGTTTTTTATTTTACAGTGAGACCTGCTGGCAACAGGCTCACTGCATCGAGGGACTAAGGGGAGAAGAAGCGAACCTACCTGCTTGCAGCTAGCTTGGGCTTCTTACGCTTCTGGACACCATTAGCTCCAGAGGGATCGACCGCAGGACCCGTCCTTGGTGTTCGTTCCCGGAGCCGCGCCGCCGTCCCCCTTACAGAGCCAGAAGCACGAAGATGGTCCGGAAAATCGGCGGCAGAAGACTTCAGTCTTCACCAAGGTAGCGCACAGCACTGCAGCTGTGCGCCATTGCTCCTCATGTACACCTCACACTCCGGTCACTGATGGGAGCAGGGCGCTGGGGGGGGGCGCCCTGAGCAGCAATAAAAACACCTTGGCTGGCAAAATAATCACAATATATAGCCCCAGAGGCTATATATGTGATAAATACCCCTGCCAGAATCCATAAAAAAGCGGGAGAAAAGTCCGCGAAAAAGGGGCGGAGCTATCTCCCTCAGCACACTGGCGCCATTTTCTCTTCACAGTGCAGCTGGAAGACAGCTCCCCAGGCTCTCCCCTGTAGTTTGCAGGCTCAAAGGGTTAAAAAGAGAGGGGGGGGCACTAAATTTAGGCGCAATATTGTATATACAAGCAGCTATTGGGAAAAATTCACTCAATATAGTGTTAATCCCTAAATTATATAGCGCTCTGGTGTGTGCTGGCATACTCTCTCTCTGTCTCCCCAAAGGGCTGTGTGGGGTCCTGTCCTCAGTCAGAGCATTCCCTGTGTGTGTGCGGTGTGTCGGTACGGCTGTGTCGACACGTTTGATGAGGAGGCTTATGTGGTGGCAGAGCAGATGCCGATAAATGTGATGTCGCCCCCTGTGGGGCCGACACCAGAGTGGATGGATAGGTGGAAGGTATAAACCGACAGTGTCAACTCCTTACATAAAAGGCTGGATGACGTAACAGCTGTGGGACAGCCGGCTTCTCAGCCCGCGCCTGCCTAGGCGTCTCAAAGGCCATCAGGGGCTCATAAACGCCCGCTCCCTCAGATGGCAGACACAGATGTCGACACGGAGTCTGACTCCAGTGTCGATGAGGTTGAGACATATACACAATCCACTAGGAACATCCGTTACATGATCCCGGCAATAAAAAATGTGTTACACATTTCTGACATTAACCCAAGTACCACTAAAAAAGGGTTTTATGTTTGGGGAGAAAAAGCAGGCAGTGTTTTGTTCCCCCATCAAATGAGTGAATGAAGTGTGAAAAAGCGTGGGTTCCCCCGATAAGAAACTGGTAATTTCTAAAAAGTTACTGATGGCGTACCCTTTCCCGCCAGAGGATAAGTTACGCTGGGAGATATCCCCTAGGGTGGATAAGGCGCTCACACGTTTGTCAAAAAAGGTGGCACTGTTGTCTTAGGATACGGCCACTTTGAAGGTACCTGCTGATAAAAAGCAGGAGGCTATCCTGAAGTCTGTATTTACACACTCAGGTACTAGACTGAGACCTGCAGATAGTGCTGCTGCAGCGTGGTCTGTGACCCTGTCAAACAGGGATACTATTTTGCGAATAAGAGCATATTAAAGACGTCGTCTTATATATGAGGGATGCACAGAGGGATATTTTGCCGGCTGGCATCCAGAATTAATGCAATGTCCATTCTGTCAAGAGGGTATTAGAGACCCGACACTGGACAGGTGATGCTGACTTTAAAAGGCACATATAGCCTTATAAGGGTGAGGAATTGTTTGGGGATGGTCTCTGGGACCTCATATCCACAGCAACAGCTGGGAAGAAAAATTTTTACCTCCGGTTTCCTCACAGCCTAAGAAAGCACTGTATTATCAGGTACAGTCCTTTCGGCTTCAGAAAAGCAAGCGGGTCAAAGGCGCTTCCTTTCTGCACAGAGACGAGGGAAGAGGGAAAAAGCTGCACCAGTCAGCCAGTTCCCAGAATCAAAATTCTTCCCCCGCTTCCTCTGAGTCCACCGCATGACGCGGGGGCTCCACAGGCGTAGCCAGGTACGGTGGGGGACCGCCTCAAAAATTTCAGTGATCAGTGGGCTCGCTCACAGGTGGATCCCTGGATCCTTCAAGTAGTATCTCAGGGGTACAAGCTGGAATTCGAGGCGTCTCCCCCCCGCCGTTTCCTCATATCTGCCTTGCCGACAACTCCCTCAGGCAGGGAGGCTGTGCTAGAGGCAATTCACAAGCTGTATTCCCAGCAGGTGATGGTCAAGGTGCCCCTACTTCAACAAGGACGGGGGTTACTATTCCACACTGTTTGTGGTACCGAAACCGGACGGTTCGGTGAGACCCATTTTAAATTCGAAATCCTTGAACACATACATAAAAAAATTCAAGTTCAAGATGGAATCGCTCAGGGCGGTTATTGCAAGCCTAGAGGAGGGGGATTACATGGTATCCCTGGACATCAAGGATGCTTACCTACATGTCCCCATTTACCATCCTCACCAGGAGTACCTCAGATTTGTGGTACAGGATTGCCATTACCAATTCCAAACACTGCCGTTTGGACTGTCCACGGCACCGAGGGTCTTTACCAAGGTAATGGCAGAAATTATGATACTCCTTCGAAAAAAGGGATTTTTAATTATCCCGTACTTGGACGATCTCCTTATAAAGGCGAGGTCCAAGGAGCAGTTGTTGGTCGGAGTAGCACTATCTCGGGAAGTGCTACAACAGCACGGATGGATTCTAAACATTCCAAAGTCACAGCTGGTTCCTACCACACGCCTACTGTTCCTGGGGATGGTTCTGGACACAGAACAGAAAAAAGTGTTTCTCCCGCAGGAGAAAGCCAAGGAGCTGTCATCTCTAGTCAGAGACCTCCTGAAACCAAAACAGGTATCGGTGCATCACTGCACACGAGTCCTGGGAAAAATGGTAGCTTCTTACGAAGCAAATTCCATTCGGCAGGTTCCATGCAAGAACCTTTCAGTGGGACCTCTTGGACAAGTGGTCGGGATCGCATCTTCAGATGCATCGGCTGATAACCCTGTCTCCAAGGACCAGGGTATCTCTACTGTGGTGGCTGCAGAGTGCTCATCTTCAAGAGGGCCGCAGATTCGGCATACAGGACTGGGTCCTGGTAACCACGGATGCCAGCCTTCGAGGCTGGGGGGCAGTCACACAGGGAAGAAATTTCTAAGGACTTTGGTCAAGTCAGGAGTCGTCCCTACACATAAATATTCTGGAACTGAGGGCCATTTACAATGCCCTAAGTCTGGCAAGGCCTCTGCTTCAAAACCAGCCGGTACTGATCCAATCAGACAACATCACGGCAGTCGCCCATGTAAACCGACAGGGCGGCACAAGAAGCAGGATGGCAATGGCAGAAGCCACAAGGATTCTCCGATGGGCGGGAAATCACGTCCTAGCACTGTCAGCAGTGTTCATTCCGGGAGTGGACAACTGGGAAGCAGACTTCCTCAGCAGACACGACCTACACCCGGGAGAGTGGGGACTTCATCCAGAAGTCTTCCAACTGTTGGTAAACCGTTGGGAAAGGCCACAGGTGGACATGATGGCGTCCCGCCTAAACAGAAAACGAGATATTGCGCCAGGTCAAGGGACCCTCAGGCAATAGCTGTGAACGCTCTAGTGACACCGTGGATGTACCAGTCGGTTTATGTATTCCCTCCTCTGCCTCTCATACCAAAGGTACTGAGAATAATAAGAAAACGAGGAGTAAGAACGATACTCGTGGTTCCGGATTGGCCAAGAAGAGCTTGGTACCCAGAACTTCAAGAAATGATATCAGAGGACCCATGGCCTCTACCGCTCAGACAGGATCTGCTACAGCAGGGGCCCTGTCTGTTCCAAGACTTACCGCGGCTGCGTTTGACGGCATGGCGTTTGAATTCCGGATCCTAAAGGAAAAGGGCATTCCGGAGGAAGTCATTCCTACGCTGATAAAAGCCAGGAAAGAAGTAACCGCAAACCATTATCACCGTATTTGGCGAAAATATGTTGCGTGGTGTGAGGCCAGGAAGGCCCCAACAGAGGAATTTCAGCTGGGTCGTTTTCTGCACTTCCTACAGTCAGGAGTGACTATGGGCCTAAACTTGGGTTCCATTAAGGTCCAGATTTCGGCTCTGTCGATTTTCTTCCAGAAAGAACTGGCTTCACTGCCTGGAGTTCAGACATTTGTAAAGGGAGTGCTACATATTCAGCCCCCTTTTGTGCCTCCTGTGGCACCTTGGGATCTCAACGTGGTGTTGAGTTTCCTAAAATCACATTGGTTTGAGCCACTTAAAACTGTGGATTTGAAATATCTCACGTGGAAAGTGGTCATGTTATTGGCCTTGGCTTCGGCCAGGCGTGTGTCAGAATTGGTGGCTTTGTCATGTAAAAGCCCTTATCTGATTTTCCATATGGATAGGGCAGAATTGAGGACTCGTCCCCAGTTTCTCCCTAAGGTGGTATCAGCTTTTCACTTGAACCAACCTATTGTAGTGCCTGCGGCTACTAGGGACTTGGAAGATTCCAAGTTACTGGACGTAGTCAGGGCCTTAAAAATTTATATTTCCAGGACGGCTGGAGTCAGGAAAACTGACTCCCTTTTTTTTAAATCCTGTAGGCACCCAACAAAATAGGTGCTCCTGCTTCTAAGCAGACTATTGCTCGCTGAATTTGTAGCACAATTCAGCTGGAGCATTCTGCGGCTGGATTGCCGCATCCTAAATCAGTAAAAGCCCATTCCACGAGGAAAGTGGGCTCATCTTGGGCGGCTGCCTGAGGGGTCTCGGCTTTACAACTTTGCCGAGCTGCAACTTGGTCAGGGTCAAACACGTTTGCTAAATTCTACAAATTTGATACCCTGGCTGAGGAGGACCTTGAGTTCTCTCATTCGGTGCTGCAGAGTCATCCGCACTCTCCCGCCCGTTTTGGAGCTTTGGTATAATCCCCATGGTCCTTACGGAGTTCCCAGCATCCACTAGGACGTCAGAGAAAATAAGATTTTACTCACCGGTAAATCTATTTCTCGTAGTCCATAGTGGATGCTGGGCGCCCATCCCAAGTGCGGATTGTCTGCAATACTTGTATGTAGTTATTGCCTAACTAAGGGTTATTGTTGAGCCATCTGTTGAGAGGCTCAGTTATATTTCATACTGTTAATTGGGTATAGTATCACGAGTTATACGGTGTGATTGGTGTGGCTGGTATGAGTCTTACCCGGGATTCAAAATCCTTCCTTATTGTGTCAGCTCTTCCGAGCACAGTATCCTAACTGAGGTCTGGAGGAGGGTCATAGTGGGAGGAGCCAGTGCACACCAGATAGTACCTAATCTTTCTTTTAGAGTGCCCAGTCTCCTGCGGAGCCCGTCTATTCCCCATGGTCCTTACGGAGTTCCCAGCATCCACTACGGACTACGAGAAATAGATTTACCGGTGAGTAAAATCTTATTTTTTTCGCTAGACACTTTTTTTTTTTTTTTTCTAATTGTTTTTTGTTTTTTTGTAGCCACTCTACAAAGACTATAATGGACTTCGTGAACAGCAGTGATAATGTAATTTTTGTACACAATACAATCCACCTCATTTCTCAAATTACTGACAACATGATAATGGCTTGTGGTGGTATACTACCACTACTTTCTGCAGCAACTTCGGCTACGGTGAGTAATGCTCTTTATTATGCATTTGGCTTTGAACAAATTCTTCTTTGCTCTACAAGTTAACCACAAGGGGGCGGGTTCAGAGGTGGCTCTGTCCTGTTGGCGGTTACACGCCTGAGATTTAATGCAGATTCCGCTACAAACTCGTTCCCTGGTGTACATCCGTGCATATATATGCGCAAGGACTGAGACGCCCACTGTCAGCATCCATACACGCTGTAATACCACCAGGTGCCTCTTTAGATACCAACATCGGTCGCACCGTTGATACTTGTACCAGCCCTGTGGCAGGTGAAGATTTACCATCTGAATATGGCCTCCAAACTAAACGAGCCTCTGAATACGCAAACGCACCTTTGACAGTCCCATAAGACAGACGAATTCAGTGTGTCTGTTTAGCCTCCTACTAGTCACCGCCCAGGATCACCCCAAACCCTTTCTGATACTGTGTGTCTCAATGGCAACATTGACTATGTGCGTAGATTAAACCGTAGGAGCTTTTAGGGATTTTCCCCCACGTGCATTACCGGATAATTGCTCAGCTCTGTCAACATTGGCATTGCGTGCGAGTCAGGCCTTGTGTGGGAGTATGTGTGCAGTATAAATGAGCACACGCA
>NC_086444.1:984321727-984326727 GCF_028390025.1 Pseudophryne corroboree
ACTCACCAAAGTAAACTCACTTATCCTCAACAATTCAATAAATAAATGATGGGGGTTTAGTTGGTGGATTGGCCAATGCACGGAAGCCTGTATACCGATTCAAGGTACCCCACCTTCATACAGGTCCTACACTATCACAGAGTCTTAAAACCTGACTACCACACTGCTGCATCATCTGCCCGCTAGATGTAATGTGTACCTGCCACAGACTATATGGCTTTTAAAGGCACACTAGTCACCTATTGCACTGGCTCAAAGATGATTGCTAAAAAACAGCTGAGACAGGTTCAGGATAATAAAGTCCACACAGGGGTGCATGAGAAAGCTAGTGGCCACGGTTAATAAGAGCTAACCATAGATTAACCCCTTCATATACACACAGAGTAAAAACCACAGCACTCACCGCACCAGAAGCGGGGCTCAGCTATGCACTTACCACTCACAGGGTGGGGTGCATGTAACACTGCACTCTCCACCACAGAAGCGGGGTACACAGCTGTACTTACCACTCACAGGGCGGGGTGCATGTAGCCCATGACCACATCGCTCTAATAAATACAAACAGAGAACCCAGCACTCACCAAAGTAAACTCACTTATCCTCAACAATTCAATAAATAAATGATGGGGGTTTAGTTGGTGGATTGGCCAATGCACGGAAGCCTGTATACCGATTCAAGGTACCCCACCTTCATACAGGTCCTACACTATCACAGAGTCTTAAAACCTGACTACCACACTGCTGCATCATCTGCCCGCTAGATGTAATGTGTACCTGCCACAGACTATATGGCTTTTAAAGGCACACTAGTCACCTATTGCACTGGCTCAAAGATGATTGCTAAAAAACAGCTGAGACAGGTTCAGGATAATAAAGTCCACACAGGGGTGCATGTCCAATATTGGTCTAGGTTTATCTTGATCATTTAATAAGGATATCGTCTGGAGATAATAGTCTCAGACGCTTATTGATCTAATACCCCTGAGGAAGTCCTAAGGGAAGAAACGCATTGGGTTCTGCATCTGATCAAACCTAATTGGACTCTGTGATAGTGTAGGACCTGTATGAAGGTGGGGTACCTTGAATCGGTATACAGGCTTCCGTGCATTGGCCAATCCACCAACTAAACCCCCATCATTTATTTATTGAATTGTTGAGGATAAGTGAGTTTACTTTGGTGAGTGCTGGGTTCTCTGTTTGTATTTATTAGAGCGATGTGGTCATGGGCTACATGCACCCCGCCCTGTGAGTGGTAAGTACAGCTGTGTACCCCGCTTCTGTGGTGGAGAGTGCAGTGTTACATGCACCCCACCCTGTGAGTGGTAAGTGCATAGCTGAGCCCCGCTTCTGGTGCGGTGAGTGCTGTGGTTTTTACTCTGTGTGTATATGAAGGGGTTAATCTATGGTTAGCTCTTATTAACCGTGGCCACTAGCTTTCTCATGCACCCCTGTGTGGACTTTATTATCCTGAACCTGTCTCAGCTGTTTTTTAGCAATCATCTTTGAGCCAGTGCAATAGGTGACTAGTGTGCCTTTAAAAGCCATATAGTCTGTGGCAGGTACACATTACATCTAGCGGGCAGATGATGCAGCAGTGTGGTAGTCAGGTTTTAAGACTCTGTGATAGTGTAGGACCTGTATGAAGGTGGGGTACCTTGAATCGGTATACAGGCTTCCGTGCATTGGCCAATCCACCAACTAAACCCCCATCATTTATTTATTGAATTGTTGAGGATAAGTGAGTTTACTTTGGTGAGTGCTGGGTTCTCTGTTTGTATATATATATATATATATATATATATATATATATATATATATATATATATATATATATATATATATATTATATATATATTTATTTGTTCCCAATGTTTACCCAAGAGGGTCAGACATAAGGAGACCAGCACACCACCAGGTAGAAAAAATGCAAAAACATTTATTGAGCGAATAGCATTATCAGGCCTTTTGAAGAAATTGCTTAGTACTCATCGTTAATCACTGAGCAGTATTCATGGAACAAACAGCCATCCCAACGGCCCGTTTCGGTTGTCACACCTTCATCATGGGGTCAGCTACATCATAATGCTCAAACATAGGTCCTTATAAAGCTATACCATCAGTGTGAATGAAATACACCTGCTCATCCCAATTACCAGTAATTCGAAAAACCCTCCCAAAAGTATGTAGGCGGACCAGAGTGGAAGCAAAGAAACAGGACAAAGTTCCCAAAGCCACTAACGCTGGTTCCGTCGTGCCGGAAGTGACGTCGCGCAACTGCGATTGTCAACATCCACCAAAAGCGGAACCCGAGCGCCGGGATGAATTTCCAAGGCACTAACGATGGTGCCGCTATGCCGGAAGTGATGTCGCGTCATTGCGAAAATCAACATCCGCCAGGCTGTGAACCAGCCTCAAATCTCGGGCAATGTCACTGCTTCCTGGTTCAAACACAAAGTTCGTCTCATATAAGGGTATACACCAAATCTAAATTAAGACTTGGGGGGGGGGGGGGGGGGGGTCAAACATAAGAAGGGGCCCAGACAGATTACCAAAAACACTGAAGAAATAGTTGTCTTTAATCTTTCAGATTATATCCTTAGTCAGCCGGAACAGACGGTGTTATCCAAGGGATTAACTTTTGTACAGACTTTTCAACAATCAGATTTCCAATGGGAGACTGAACTATACAGATTTCACAGACAACTCAGATTAAAAGATTTTTTTTTCCACACAAGGCAATACCACTATTAACGCTAGACACTTACCTTTTTCAACAAAAAGTACATTTGATCCACCGAGTAATAATTCTGCTATAGAAACTTTCATACGTTTAGTAAAAAGGGACACAATACCCAAGATCAGGCGCAAGAAAAAACAATTTCAGAATTTACACGCTGATGAAATTAAAGCAATACAGGCTTTAAAAAATAATCAACAAATTATAATACGTCCCGCCGATAAAGGCGGAGGCATTGTTGTCCTTAATAAGGATGATTACATCAGGGAGGTGGACAGACAACTGTCTATTCAAACATGTTATAAAAAATTGTCTTTTGATCCTACTGGTCTTTATAAAAGGGAAATTGATTCCATCATTGAGCTTGGTTTTTCCAATGGGTGGATAGATGAACACACTAGAAACTTTATGATACAAGATTTTCCTAGAATCCCCCTTTTATATATTTTACCGAAGATACATAAGTCTCTCAGTTCCCCGCCTGGCAGACCTATAATCTCGGCACGTGGCTCTCTGTGTCAAACTCTTTCACAATATTGTGACTACTTTTTGCAACCCGTGGTACTACAAAATCCCTATCATCTTAAAGATACTACTGATTTCTTGTTGAAATTGAAACAGTTTGGGGTTCCTCCAGATAACTGTCTTTTGGTCTCTTTAGACATAACTAGCCTGTATACGAATATTACCCACACTGAAGGCATTAATGCGGTACGCCGAGTAGTGATGACCAGTTCTAGCTATAAAGGTCCACCGGTTGATTATTTGATTTTGCTTATGGAGATCATTCTACATAAAAATAATTTTTTGTTTAACAATGCATTTTATTTACAGCTTCAAGGAACCGCCATGGGTTCAAATATGGCGCCGTCATATGCCAACATTTTTATGTATGATTTTGAAACTACGTACATTATATCAGATCCACTTTTTTCTAGATTTATTAGTTGTTATTTTCGTTACATAGATTTGTTTTTTGTTTGGTCAGGGACAGCAGTGGATTTAGAACTGTTTGTGGAGCAATTAAATCATAAAGTCGACAATATTTCCTTCACGTGTAGGAGCAGTGCCGTTAGTATTGAATTTCTGGATGTTTTGGTATCCATTGGCAACAACACCTTTCATACGGAACTTTTTAAGAAACCCACGGAAAAAAACACATTGCTTTTGGTAGACAGCTTTCACCCACGGCCCTTGAAAAAAGGACTTCCATACTCACAACTTGTCAGAGTTGTGAGAACTACGTCAGATCCTTCCAAACTTCCAACAGCCTTACAAAAAATGGGTGATAATTTCATCCAGCGGGGCTATAATAAAGATGAAGTTGCAGAAGCAATTGATCGATGTCTGTTACTGAAACAGGAAGACCTTTTGGTCACACAACGTGACGATGTTGCTTGTACAAGACTGGTTTTTCCTACTACATATTGCATTACTTCTGGTTTAATTAGGAAGACTATTACTAAGCACTGGCACATACTGCAAGCAGACCCGATTCTTGGACCAAGTTGCAAAAATCTACCTCTCTTTAGCTACAAGAGAAGTCGCAACCTAAAGGAACGTATTACATTTTCAGATATTAGTCCTGGTATACACACTAATTCGCACTGGCTTTCCCTGCAAAAAGGAGCCTATAAGTGTGCGGGCTGTGCCAATTGCAGATTCCTTTTATTAGGAAAAACCTTTAAACATCCGATTACCAACAGTAGCTACATTCTAAGACATCGATTGACGTGTGAATCACGCTATGTGGTATATATCATTCTCTGTCCTTGCAATAAACTCTATGTGGGTAAAACCATCCGTATGCTAAAAGAACGCATAGCCATGCACAGGAGTTTAATTAAGAAGGCCTTCAATATGTTAGACTCTAGCACACCACCAGTAGCCAGACATTTTGTCACTTGTGGCCACACAATGGCGGACTTTAGATGTATGCCAATAGTCCATATCCCCCCATTGCGTAGGGGAGGAGAGAGACATCGCATACTTCTACAACGTGAATGCGAATGGATTTACAAACTGAATTCAACTGCTCCCAGTGGTTTGAATGAAGAACTAATTATGACTCCATTTATTTGAGGTTTTTTTACTGCTATTATTGTTATTTAGTAGATTGATCAAGCTATTTTTCTTTATTTAGGACTGTTCATGACAGTGTCACTATCATTATTTATGTTTATTTTGTAAATATATATGTGTTGATGGTATGCCTTTGTGTCAGCATTTTCAAACACAAACTTATTTTGTGTTATTGTTCTTG
>NC_086444.1:984331727-984506727 GCF_028390025.1 Pseudophryne corroboree
TAGTGGATGGGTGAAGCCATTTATTGTCAAACAACTGTGTTTACTCTTTTTAAATCATAATGACAACAAACTACCCAAATGACCCTGATCAAAAGTTTACATACCCCAGTACTTAATACCGTGTATTGCCCCCTTTAACATCAATGACAGCTTGAAGTCTTTTGTGGTAGTTGCGGATGAGGCTCTTTATTTTCTCAGATGGTAAAGCTGCCCATTCTTCTTGGCAAAAAGCCTCCAGTTTCTGTAAATTCTTGGCCTGTCTTGCATGAACTGCACGTTTGAGATCTCCCCAGAGTGGCTCAATGATATTGAGGTCAGGAGACTGAGATGGCCACTCCAGAACCTTCACTTTATTCTGCTGTAGCCAATGACAGGTCGACTTGGCCTTGTGTTTTGGATCATTGTCATGTTGGAACGACCAAGTACATCCCATGCGCAGCTTCCGGGCTGATGAGTGCAAATTTTCTTCCAGTATTTTCTGATAACATGCTGCATTCATCTTGCCATCAATTTTGACCAAGTTTCCAGTGCCTTTGTAGCTCACACATCCCCAAAACATCAGCGATTCACCTCCGTGTTTCACAGTAGGAATGGTGTACCTTTCATCATAGGCCTTGTTGATTCCTCTCCAAATGTAACGTTTATGGTTGTGGCCAAAAAGTTACATTTTGGTCTCATCACTCCAAATGACTTTGTTCCAGAAGTTTTGAGGCTTGTCTCTGTGCTATTTGGAGTATTGTAAGCGGGATGCTTTGTGGCATTTGCGTAGTAATGGCTTTCTTCTGGCGACTCGACCATGCAGCCCATTTTTCTTCAAATGCCTCCTTATTCTGCATCTTGAAACAACTACACCACTTTTTTTCAGAGAGTCCTGTATTTCAGCTGAAGTTATTTGTGGATTTTTCTTTGCATCCCGAACAATTTTCCTGGCAGTTGTGGCTGAAATTTTTGTTGGTCTACCTGACCGTGATTTGGTTTCCACAGAATCCCTAATTTTCCACTTCTTAATTTAGAGTTTGAACACTGCTGTTTGGCATTCTCAATTGCTTGGACATCTTTTTATATCCCTTTCCTGTTTTATACAGTTCAATTACCTTTTCCCGCAGATCCTTTGACAATTCTTTTGCTTTCCCCATGACTCAGAATCCAGACACGTCAGTGCAGCACTGGATGAAAGATACAAGGGTCTTTCAGGAGTCCAGAAACTCACTGACCTTTTATACACACACACTGACTACAAGCAAACAGATCACAGGTGAGGATGGTTACCTTTAGTAGCCATTCAAACCCGTTTGTGTCAACTTGTGTGCATGTTATCAGGCCAAAATCTCCAGAGTATGTAAACTTTTGATCAGGGTCATTTGGGTAGTTTCTGTTGTCATTATGATTTAAAAAGAGTAAACACAGTTGTTTGACAATAAATGGCTTCACCCAACCACAAACCATGAATGAAAGAAAAGTTTGTGAATTATCATTCATATTCTCTGACAAATGGCCAGAAAATCACAAATTCTGCTAGGGTATGTACACTTATGAGCACAACTGTGTGTGTATGTATGTATGTATTTATGTATGTGTATGTATTTTTGTATGTATGTGTATATATGTATGTATGTGTGTATATATATATATATATATATATATATATATATACACACACACACACACACACACACACACACACACACACACACACACACACACACACACAGGCAAAAAAGTATTTGGACAGCCACCGATTGTGCAAGGTGACCCACTTAAAAAGATGAGAGAGGTCTGTAATTTCCATCATAGGTACACTTCAACTATGAGAGACAGAAGCTGGAAAAAAAACAGGAAATCGCATTGTATGATTTTTAAACAATTTATTTGTATATTCTTGCGGAAAATAAATATTTGGACAATCAAAGTTTACCTCAATACTTTGTAATATAACATCGGTTGGCAATTACAGAGGTCAAACGTTTCCTGTAGTTCTTGACCAGGTTTGCACACACTGTAGCAGGTATTTTGGCCCACTCTTCCATGCAGATCTTCTCTAGATCTGTCATGTTTTGGGGCTGTCGCGGGCAACACGGACTTTCAACTCCCTCCACAGATTTTTTTTTTTATTGGGTGGAGGTCTGGAGACTGGTTAGGCCACTCCAGGACCTTGAAATGCTTCTTATATAGCCACTCCTTAGTTACCCGGGCGGTGTGTTTGGGGTCATTGTCATGCTGTAAGACCCAGCCACGTTCCATCTTCAATGCTCTTACTGAGGAAAGGAGGTTTTTGCCCAAAATCTCACGATACATGGCCCCATTCATCCTCTTCTTAATACAGATCAGTCGTCCTGTCCCCTTTGCAGAAAAGCAGCCCCAAAGCATGATGTTTCCACCCCCATGCTTCACAGTGGGTATGGTGTTCTTGGGATGCCATTCATCATTCTTCTCCCTCCAAACACGGCGAGTGGAGTTTATACTAAAAAGTTTGATTTTGCTCTTCTGACCGCATTACATTCTCCCAAGATCATCCAGATGGTCACTGGCAAACTTTAGATGGGCCTGTACATGTGCTGGCTTAAGCAGGGGGACCTTTCGGGCGCTGCAGGATTTCAATCCATGATGATGTAGTGTGTTACTAATGGTAACCTTTTTGACTGTGGTCCCAGCTCTCTTGAGGTCATTGACCAGGTCCCTCCCATGTAGTTCTGGGCTGATTCCTCACCGTTCTCAAGATCATTGATACCCCACGAGGTGAGATCTTGCATGGAGCCCCAGGTCGAGGGGAGATTCAGTGATCTTGTATTTATTAAATTTTTTAATAATTGCACCAACAGTTGATCTCTTCTCACCAAGCTGCTTGCCTATTGTCGAGTAGCTCATCCCAGCCTTGTGCAGCTCTACAAGTTTGTCCCTGGTGTCCGTAGACAGCTCTCTGGTCTTGGCCATGGTGGAGAGGTAGCAGTCTGACTGAGGGTGTGGACAGGTGTCTTTTATACAGATAATGAGTTCAAACAGGTGCCATTAATACAGGTAACGAGTGGAGGATAGAAGAGCTTCTTAAAAAAGAAGTAACAGGTCTGTGAGAGACAGAAATCTTGCTGCTTGGTAGGTGTCCAAATATTTATTTTCCACAAGAATATAATTTATTTTCCACAAGAATATACAAATAAATTGTTAAAAAATCATACAATGTGATTTCCTGGTTTTTGTTTTCCAGATTCTGTGTCTTACAGTTGAAGTGTACCTATGATGGAAATTACAGACTTCTCTCATCTTTTCAATTGGGTCAACTTGCACAATCAGTGGCTGTCCAAATACTTTTTTGCCCCACTGTTTGTGTGTATATGTATATATGTGTGTGTGTGTGTATATGTATATATTTAGAATATGAAAACAGATGCCGATACATTTCATTAAGTTATCATTTGTCTGTGATGTAGCTTGCAGAAATCAGCTAGTATTTACTGATCTGTCATTTAAAAATAAATAAAAACCCTTTTATGTATATTGTTTTGCACTACGTAGTTGTCAGCCTCCTCGCTGCATGGAAACTCGGCATTTGCTATGACACTGTCCATTGAGGAGCAAGCGTTTCATGCAGTGCGCTCTATATGTGGCATGCTGTCTCTGGGCCAGCTTCCCCCACAATTGAGAGTGCTGGGAGGTATATTGGCTCTTAAGCCTGTTGAAGCGAAATCTGATCATTTATATGTAATATATGGGGAGATTAGAATTTACGTTGGAAAGTGAACACTGTCTAGTAATTTTATTTAGAGCTTGTCTCTCTTTTATTGGATTGTGTTTGAAAGCAAAACTGGTAAAATGACTGTTAATGAGCCTGTTTCTTCCCTCTTTCCCTTTCAGTCTGTGCAGTAGCTGTTAGGAATTGCCTGGAGTGTCAGCAGCACTTGCAATTAAAATCCACAGGAGAAAATATGAAAAACCAGAAGGCAATTCATGGCCTGGTGAGCACAGCAAAGTCTGCTGCAAAGGTAATGTGTGTGTGTGTATGTGTGTGTGCCCAAAGCATGATGTAAAACCGTGTTCCTCATTAAGTTCCTAACAAAAAGGACTGTGTACTCTGAGAGTTCACTGATCACAGGAGGCTGTATAACCTCGTGTATAGCAAACGTGTTCTGTGTGTACTGCTAAGCAACACTGGATCACTGTAGACTAATCATTACGTAAAAGTTGCTTGTTCGGTATTCTCGGCAGGTGTGCATATTTGTTTTTAATTTTCATATATACTGCTTCATTTTATTTCCTTTTTAAAGTTTCCTGAAGTGAGATTATTCTCATTTGCTGCTATATGATCTCTTTGCGTTAGGGGTGTGAATGAATGGTATTCACACTACGCTGATGGTGTTCTGGAAAAGTGTAATGTAGAAATAATCTTTGATATTACTTAATTTTAAGACCTTGCAGTGACTTCTACTTTTTAATAAATAAAAGTAGTTTTGTATGAATACTTCCTTCTCCTGCACTAATGTGTAATATGGGTATGAGCTGGAACACTTCTAGCTAACCCGTTCTAATTGGGAACTTAGTTTATATTACAGTATACAATAGTCAACAAGTACAAAAGGTCTAAAATGAAATAAGTTAGTGCGCCTTTGAGAAGTATATGATCTTAGTTTGGGGAATAGTGTTATGCACGCCTCAACACTGCTGCAAGTTTCATCGTACCAGTTTGTTGCTAGATTAATACCTGGAAAATTAATTTTTACTAGCTGATGTTTCAGGTTTCAACCGGGCAAAGGTTTGCTAGGCGGAACATTTTACCCTTTTTCACCCCTTTAGGAATTGAAAAAACCCTGCTTAGTAGCTGGCTGCAAATAACGGCCACTGTTTTCAGACCGCCCAGCAGGTCATATGTTCCAGGTTACCCAACAGGTGCACAGTGAGAGTTCACAAACTGTCACGTTTTCAGAGAGCACAATGGTGATGCATTATAAATAGCAGCGGACGTTTTGCCACAAAATGATCAATTGCAATGCCAATATAATTCTGCAAATCTACGAACCAAGGTGGTATATGATTTGCCCTGCTCAGACATCGACATCATAGAATAAGACACTCCTACAAGTAGTCTATCTGCTATTTATAGTATATAAATAGTCACCATTTCTTTCCGTCTCTCTCTGAAAATGGTAAAGTAGGTTTGCGCAGCATACCGGTTGTATATTGGTGTTTACCTTGGGGACAATGCACTCAATTTACGTTTGCCGATTTGTCCTTACTGTTGAGACAAAGTCCTTTCTGGCACAGATTCAAAGTATCTGCTAGAGGAGTCTATGCAGAGTTGCATGCTTTTTATATGGGCCAGAAAATCCAATACTTTCCTGGACTTGTGGGCAGGTGCATTGTCATGATGGAGAAGGGCACCACAAGCACAAGTTCTTGGATTGCACCTGGAAATGGTTTTCAGCATTTGCGACAGGCAGTTGTTAGCTTACCAGTCCTCTGTGATGGTGCGCTGCTGCAGGGGTGGTACGGTAGCTACATGACCAGTCTTGACCACAATACAGCCACCTTCTGCTTGGCCATGCTGCACTCGCGTCAGATCTACTGTGTCGGTGCACCTCCGACTGGGGTCCACTGGGCTGACTGTTTGGTTTCGGGGTAGAAACAGGAATCCTCACCACTGATTATCTCCAAGACAGAGTTAGAGCGATCGCTGCCAAACCTGGCCAACATGTTGCCTGAGTAGCCTTCTGCTCTCGAGTCAGCTTATGTGGAACCCAGTGTGTAGAAACCTTGCTCAGTCCAAGATTTTCATGGAGTATTAAGTGGCTAGACCCCTTTGAGATGCCTATCTACTCTCACTTGGCCCACGGTCAGCCCGGTGACCACTTCAACCATGGCCTGCATGCCAACAGCATTGTTCTCGGTCAGCTGCAGGACTCCTAGTCCTTCGTGCACTGTTTCCTGAACCATAATTCTGCAAACTACTCAAACACAGTGGTTCAGGATGGTCCTTCCACCCCAAAAGCAGGTTGCTGTCAGTCAAAATTCTCCTACTGTTGCAGACCATTCTTACAGTCACAGAAGATCATGGCTCACCAGTGGCCTATGTTGAGCTCCATAGCGAGTTTGTGAAGGAAGTTGAACATGCCGATTTCTGTGTGCAGTGCTGCTTCTGTAAGGTTCTGTACCTTGATATTTCCCAAGAACTTTAGGCAGAGATTGCAGTTCACAATCCTTCAGGTTGTGTCTATTCTACCTATGCATTGCGCATCTGGAAAACTTATTACACACCCCTCATGTTAAGGATTCATCATAGATTATAAATTCTGTCACATCTGTTTCTTACAAGGCCACAATCTGATACAGCTTTACATCCATACTGCAAAAACTTTTGTTCCACGGGAACGCTGCCCACTTCTTCAGACAGTTTATTCCTAAAATAATTTTTCTTTGGGGTCCATGGTCTCGACAGGGGCCGACACTGAACAATAAAGCTTTGTGAGGCTCCCAGGATGCAGTGGGCTCCTCTGACTTCATACCCAGCCCCCATGCTCAGACACATCAGGGTTTTTTTCAGTGCCAGCATGGAGCTGGTCACACTTAACAAGGGCTGCACACTGCAGCCCAAGCTTTTATTTTATTCTTTAACATTTTTTTTTTATTTTTTTTTACTGAGCTATCGGCATCTACAACAGGAAGCCATGATGCTCCAACACCTCCCACCAGGCCGCGACACCACAACTGGGTGCATGATTTCGGCGGGACCCCTGGCACACTTCCTTTCACTGGCAGGGATGCAGGGGCACCTGGGACTGCAACCGAGTCACTGAGGGACAGGTAAGGCAGGTAACCTGTTTGTGGGATCTGCGTATAGCACAGTCCATTTACAGCTTTCCTGGGGAGAGGGTCAGTGGCGCTGACATGCTCCCTTACCATTAAATGTTCCCTGCGGGTACACTAGACCACAAGAGCTCTAATGTACACTGGCGCTGGGGACACTGGGGGACATGTAAGGCGGGTATCCTGCTCGTGGGACCCGCGTATAGCGCAGTCCATTTACCGCTGGCCTGGGGACTCAGACGGGCCAGGAGAACCGGAGGTGAAGTTCAGCGGCCCCTCCCTTAGCCCAGGGTGCCATTCCACAGCAGTCTTCCCACTTTGGGCTGCTCCTCCTTCATCCTACCCCACAGAGAGACGATGGGCCACCATTATTTGAGCTCTGCAGGTCTCCAGGAGCAGTGGGCAGAATCTCCTTGTATACATCTACCGCATAGCAGGTTATACAAAGTGCTGCATCCTACCAAGCCTTTTCTACAGAGCAGGGTAGTTGATATCAGTGCCCATTTCAGTTACATTGTTTTCTCATATGTCCTAGAGGATGCTGGGGTCCACTTCAGTACCATGGGGTATAGACGGTTCTGCAGGAGCCATGAGCACTTTAAGACTTTTTCAGAGTGTGAACTGGCTCCTCCCTCTATGCCCCTCCTCCAGACCCCAGTTTAGAAAATATGCCCAGGCAGACTGGTCGCATTCTAGTGGAGCTCTACAGAGTTCTACTAAAAGACTTTGTTTAGGTTTTTTATTTTACAGGGAGACTGCTGGCAACAGCCTCCCTGCTTCGTGGGACTTTGGGGGAAGAAGTAGGAACCAACTTCCTCTATAGTTTCATGGCTCTGCTTCTGCTGACAGGACACCATTAGATCCTGAAGGGTACTGAACACTTGCTGCGGCTATGCGCTCACTCCCACAGCATGCCGTCACCCTCCTAACAGAGCCAGAAGTCAGAAGACTGGTGAGCAGTGTACCGGAGATCTGCAGAGAGGGACCCCTCCGGTCATCGTGATGGATTAAGGTACCGCACAGCGAGCGGGAACATGCTCTCCATGTACACAGAGTCCAGTGGGGAAGGAAGGGGGGGGGGGGGGCGCACGCGCGCCCTGGGCAGCATGAACCCTACTCTCACTGGCAAAAGGTAGCATACTCTGTTTTACACTGTCCTACACCCCCGCAAGTATAAAGATCGTTTGTGATGCCTGATGAGAAACATGCCATTGCAGGAGGCGGAGCTTCTTCCTCAGGCAGCCAGCACACTTCTCAGCGCCATTTCCCCCCAGCAGCAGCAGGGGAAGACATGCTGATCCTCCTCTCCACATCTGACAAAGTATCAGGGTGCAAAAAAGGGGGGGGAGTGTATAATTTCGGTGCTGAATTCTATTATTGGCATTATATAAGCGCTTGAAAGGTCTCTGTGTATAAAATACGATACACAGGGATTTGTTATTTTGGCGCTGAGTTGTGGACTGGCAATTCCTTTCTGTGTCCCTCTGACAGATTTTACTGTGGGTCTGTCTCCAGTAGCCCCGGAGTGTCTGTGGTGTGATTTTGCACGTGTGTGACATGTCTGAGGCAGGGAGCTCTTCCCCTGAGGAAGCCATTTTAGAGACACAAGGATGTAAGGTGGTGGAACTGCCGTCGCACCACGAGCCTGAATGGGTGAAAGAATTACGTGATAGTGTGAATCATATAAGTAAGAGATTGGATAAATCTGAGTCTCATGCAGAAAACTGGAGAAAATCCGTGGAAGACGTGATTTTTAATAGTTCTGCCTTTTCATCCACAGGGGGCCCCTCTGTTTCACAGAAAAGGTCATTTGCACAAGTAGTACACACTGATACCGACACGGACTCTGATTCCTGTGTCGACACCAGTGATTCCAGGGGAATTGATCCAGAATTGGCAAAAAACATTCAATACATGATTGTTGCTATAAGGGAGGTGTTAGAGGTTACGGAGCCCCCTCCTTTACCACAGGAGAAGGCTTACTTTAATAAAGAGAAGAAACCTAATGTAACTTTCCCTCCATCTTATGAACGGAACAGACTCTTTGAGGGAGTCTGGACAAACCCTGAAAAGAAATTCCAGATTCCCGAAAGAATTCAGGCAGCTTACCCCTTTCCTGCAGAGGACAGGAAAAGGTGGGAGTCCCCCCCCATTTTAGACAGTGCTCTGTCAAGGTTAACAAAAAAGGTGATTCTCCCTGCGACTGGGACTGCTTCACTAAAGCAGCTGGCAGACCGCAAGTTAGAGACTACGTTGGAATCTATTTATGTGACCAATGGGACACTACTCAGGCCTCCATTGCCTGTGCGTGGGTGAGTAGTGCTATAGAAAAGTAGTCAGAAAACTTGTCATCAGACATCGACAAGATAGAGACGAGAAACTCCTAACGTTAGGTCATATCAAGGACGCGGCTGCGTACATGCTGGAAGCCATGAAAGCTATCGGTCTCTTGGGATCAAGAGCCGCTACCATGGCGATTTCAGCTCGTAGGGCGTTGTGGATTCGCCAATGGAATGCAGACGCGGATTCCAAAAGGAATATGGAGGCTCTCCCGTACAAGGGCGAGGCTTTGTTTGGAGATGGGCTGGATGCCTTCGTTTCTGCGGATACCACAGGTAAGTCGACATTTCTCCCTAATACTCCAGCGCCGACAAAAAAGACGCTTCATTCTCAGATGCAGTCCTTTCGGCCCAATAAAAACAAAAAGGGCAAAGGTTCCCCTTTCTTTGCAGGTAAAGGAAGGGGAAAGGGAAAAAAGTCCACGGCGTCTCCAGGATCACAGGAGCAGAGGTCAACCTCTGCTTGTGTAAAATCTTCAGCATGACGCTGGGGCTCCCTTGCGGGAGTCCGCTCCGGTGGGGGCGCGTCTGAAGCTCTTCAGTCAGATTTGGGTTCAATCTGGCCTGGACCCATGGATCGTACAAATAGTGTCCCGGGGTACAGGTTAGAGTTTCAAGACATTCCCCCATGCCGATTTTTCAAATCTGCCTTACCAGCTTCTGTTCCAGACAGGGAAGTGGTATCAGCAGCAATACAAAAATTATGTCAGGATCAAGTGATTGTCCTGGTTCCCTTGTCAGGAGAAGGGTTTTATTCAAGCCTTTTCGTAGTACCGAAGCCGGACAGCTCGGTCAGACCGATTCTACACCTGAAAACACTGAAACTCTACCTACAAAGGTTCAAATTCAAGATGGAATCTCTAAGGGGATCAGTACTAAATCCCGCTGGACGGGATCCCGGCGGTCGAAATACCGACGCCGGAATCCCGACAGGGGTGGCGAGCAGAACGCGCCCCCTTGCGGGCTCGCTTCGCACGCCACGCTGCGGGCTTGGTGCCTCGCTACGCTCGGCACACTATTATATTCTCCCTCTATGGGTGTCGTGGACACAAATGGAGGGAGAATATGTCAGGATTGTGCTGGTCGGGATTCCGGCGTCGGTATTTCGACCGCCGGGATCCCGTCCAGCGGAATCTTGACCGCCTCCCTCTCTCTAAGGGCAGTGATTTCCAGTCTGGAGGAGAAGGACTTCATGATGTCAGTGGACATAAAAGATGTCTACTTACATGTTCTTATCTATCCTCCGCTTCAAGCTTATCTGAGATTCGCGGTGCAGGATTGTCATTACCCATTTCAAACTTGACCGTTCGGGCTGTCCACGGCACCGAGGGTATTTACCAAGGTGATGGCGGAGATGATGGTCTTCCTTCGAAAGCAGGAATCAACATAATTCCTTACCTGGATGATTTTTTGATAAAGGCGAGGTCCAAGGAAAGGTTGGGGCAGAGCATTGCACTCTCTCTGACAGTACTTCAACAGCACGGTTGGATCATAAATTTTCCAAAGTCACAGTTGGAACAGACGACAAGATTATCGTTTCTGGGGATGATACTGGACTCAGAAGTACAGAGGGTATTTCTTCCAGTAGAAAAGGCTCTGGAAATCCAGAGAATGGTCATACAAATTCTAAAACCAACAAGGGTGTCGATTCATCAATGCATACGTTTGTTGGGAAAGATGGTAGCGGCTACGAGGCCCTACAGTTCGGCCCATTCCATGCCAGAGTATTTCAGTGGGACCTATTGGACAAGTGGTCCGGATCCCATCTGCACATGCATCAGAGGATAATCCTGTCATCCAAAGCCAGAATTTCGCTCCTGTGGTGGCTTCACAGTTCTACCTCCTGAAAGGGTGCAGGTTCGGGATTCAGGATTGGGTCCTAGTAACCACGGATGCAAGTCTCCGAGGCTGGGGAGCAGTCACAAAAGGGGAAAGCTTCCAAGGAAGATGGTTAAGTCATGAAATCTGTCTTCACATAAATGTTATGTAGTTGAGAGCCATTTACAACGTCCTTCTACAAGCGGTGCATATTCTTCAAGATCAACCCATACAGGTCCAGTCAGACAATGTGACAGCAGTGGCGTACATAAACCGTCAAGGCAGAACAAAAAGCAGAGCGGCAATGGCAGAGGTGTCAAAGATACTCCTCTGGGCAGAAAGACATGCAAGAGCTCTGTCGGCAATTTTCATTCCGGGAGTGGACAACTGGGAAGCGGACTTCCTCAGTAGACACGATCTCCACCCAGGAGAATGGGGCCTCCACCAAGAAGTCTTCGCAGAGGTGACGAGTCATTGGGGAGTTCCTCAAGTAGACATGATGGCATCTCGTCTCAACAAGAAGCTTCAGAGATATTGTTCCAGGTCGAGAGACCCACAAGCAATAGCAGTGGATGCACTAGTGACCCAGTGGGTGTTTCGGTCGGTGTATGTGCTCCCTCCACTTCCACTAATACCAAAGATTCTCAGGATCATAAGAAGAACGGGGGTTTGAGCGATCCTCATTGTCCCAGACTGGCCAAGCAGGGCTTGGTATCCAGATCTTCAAGAGTTACTCATAGAAGATCCCCGCCCTCTTCCTCTTCGCGAGGTCTTGCTGCGGCAGGGGCCGTGTGTATATCAAGACTTACTGCTGCTACGTTTAACGGCATGGCTGTTGAACGCCGGATCCTAGCCCGAAAGGGTATTCCCAAAGAAGTCATTCCCACACTTATTCAGGCCAGGAAAGGAGTAACGTCTAGACATTACCACAGTATTTGGAGAAAATATGTGTCTTGGTGTGAAACCAAGAAGGCTCCAACGGAAGAATTTCAGTTAGGACGTTTTCTCCATTTTCTTGAGGCGGTTGTGGATGCAGGCTTAAGATTGGGTTCAATCAAGGTCCAAATTTCGGCTTTGTCCATTCTCTTTCAGAAACAATTGGCCTCCCTTCCGGAAGTTCAGACGTTCGTGAAGGGGGTTCTGCACATCCAACCTCCTTTTGTGCCTCCTACGGCACTGTGGGATCTTAACGTAGTCCCTTCAATCAGATTGGTTTGAACCTCTCCAGGAGGTGGAGTTAAAGTTTCTCACTTGGAAAGTGGTCATGCTGTTGGCCTTGGCATCCGCAAGGAGGGTGTCTGAGTTGGGGGCTTTATCTCTCAAGAGCCCTTATTTGATCTTCCATGAAGATAGGGCTGAACTACGAACTCGTCAGCAATTTCTTCCAAAGGTGGTTTCTTCCTTCCATGTGAACCAACCTATTGTGGTGCCAGTGGCTACTGACACCTTAGCTGCTTCAAAGTCTCTGGATGTGGTCAGAGCGTTGAAAATGTATATCACGAGAACAGCTCAGATAAGGAAAACAGAGGCACTGTATGTCCTGTATGATCCCAACAAGATTGGGTGCCCTGCTTCTAAGCAGACGATTGCGCGCTGGATCAGAGGTACGATTCAGCACGCTCATTCCACAGCAGGATTGCCGATACCGAATTCGGTGAATGCCCATTCTACAAGGAAGGTGGGCTCGTCCTGGGCGGCTGCCCGGGGGGTCTCGGCATTACAGCTTTGCCGAGCAGCTACTTGGTCGGGTACAAACACGTTTGCTAAGTTTTACAAGTTTGATACCTTGGCCGCTGATGACCTAAAGTTTGGTCAATTGGTTCTGCAGGGTCATCCGCACTCTCCCGCCCGTACTGGAGCTTTGGTATAACCCCATGGTACTGAAGTGGACCCCAGCATCCTCTAGGACGTATGAGAAAACATGATTTTAATACCTACCGGTAAATCCTTTTCTCCTAGTCCGTAGAGGATGCTGGGCACCCAGCCCAGTGCGTTCTTTCCCTGCAGTTGTTATATAGTTGTAAGTTTTACACAAGTGTTAAAATTGTTTTCAGCACGTTGCTGCAATGATCATGCTTCTAGGCATGTGTTATATTAATTGCCATGTTGTGCGGCATGGTTGAAGTGTGAGCTAGTATGAATCTCACCATTAACTTAAAAGTAAATCCTTTTCTCGAAATGTCCGTCTCCCTGGGCACAGTTCCTATACTGGGGTCTGGAGGAGGGGCATAGAGGGAGCAGCCAGTTCACATCCTTGAAAAGTCTTAACGTGCCCATGGCTCCTGCGGAACCGTCTATACCCCGTGGTACTGAAGTAGACCTCAACATCCTCTATGGACTAGAAGAAAAAGATTTACCGGTAGGCATTAAAATCCTGTTTATTCTGCATTGTATGGGACTTGAGCTAGTACTGCTGCACAGGAGTCCTCAACTGGGAAGCAGACTTCCTCAGTCAACAGGATACTGTATTCAGGCCTCCACCCAGAGGTCTTTCGGATACTGGTATACAAATGGGGCTTTCCAGATGTCGATCTCATGGCGTCCAGACGCAATAACAAGGTTCCAGTGTACGGGGCCAGGACAAGAGATCCAGGAGCAAGCTTTGTGGACTCTCACAGTACCCTGGGCATTTCATCTGGCTTATCCTCTTCCCACCAGTGTCTCTACTTCCCAGAGTCCTGCAAAAAATGAAAGAGTTTGGCGGCACCATCGTACTAGTGGCTCCAGCATGGCACAGACACCATTGGTTCACGGATCTAATAGATCTCTCCATAGAAGAGCCCTTCCCTCTGCCTCTTCTTCCAGACCTACTCTCCTAAGGGCCCTGCCTCCATCCGCCTGATCTGTCTTTTACTGCATGGCTCTTGAGGCATCCCTCCTAAGGGAAAAAGGTTTCTCTGGGGAAGTGGTTCAGACTACGCTTCAAGCTAGGAAACCAGCCTCGCATTTACTGTATCACTGGATTTGGAACTCTTATTTCCAGTGGTGTACTCATCACTGCGACCCCAAGGTCTTTTCGATTCCTAGATTGTTAGACTACTTGCAAGCAGGCCTCACCATGGGTCTTCGTCTGGCTTCTTTCAAGGTTAAGGTCTCGGCTTTGTTTGGTTCCAGAAGAGACTGGCTCCTTTGCCAAATGTGCGTACCTTCCTTCAGTGGGTACTCTGGATACAGCCTTGATTCATCCCTCCTATCGCTCCTTTTGACTCGTCATTGGTTCTGAGGGCACTACAATGCACTCCATTTAACCAGTGGAAATAGTGGACCTCAAGTGGCTCACTGCTAAGACTCGTTTCTACTAGCTATTGCTTTAGCTCGTAGAGTCTCTGATTTGGGAGCTCTCTCATATCGCTCCCTATTTCTGATATTCCACCACGACTGGTTGGTCCTTAGGACTAAACGTGGTTACCTACCTAAAGTTGTATCTACATGTCGTGTGAATGAACCAATTGTGGTACTGGCCTTCCAGGAGCCTGCTCTCTCACCAGAGGAAGCCTCGTTGGATGTGGTCCGTGCTCTCCGAATCTATGTGAACCTCACTAGTTCTGTTAGGAAAATAGATGCCTTATTCATCCTCTCTGGATTCCATAAGTGGGGCTGGCCAGCCGGTAAACAAACATTGGCGGGTTGGCTTCGAATGACTATCTCACAGGCTTACACACAGGCTGACCTGCCTGTTCTGAGTAAAGTATCTGCTCATTCTACTTGCTCTGTGGGTCCTTCATGGGCAGCACCCTACGGAGCGTCTGCTGAACAATTATGCTATGTGGTCTTCTCCCCACACATTTCTTAGGTTCTATGCCTTTGATACATTTGGCTCCCAGGATGCAACCTTTGGCTGCCAAGTGCCCCTTTCAGCTTAGGAGCGTTACCTCCCTATAACAACTGCTTTCGGACATCCCAAGGTTAACTCTGTGGAGACCATGGACCCCAAAGAAGAAAATAAAGAGTTATGGTAAACTTTACCTTCGTTAACTATTTTTTTTTTCGGGGTCCACAGGGCACCCACCCTGAAACACAATGCTTCAATGGGTTGACTTGCGGTCACCAGTTTCCTTCTCTTCTCTGAGAGTGTGATTTTCTGTGTGCACTATACTTTCTTCTCTCCTTTCTCCAGTTCCTGCTTTGGGTAAAACGGATATGCCTGAGCATGGGGGCGGGGTATGAAGGCAGAGGAGCCCACTGCATCCTGTGAGCCTCAGAAAGCTTTGTTGTTCAGTGCCAGTCCAGGTCTCCACCAGATCATACTCAAGGTTAACACCGTGGATCCCATGGACCTTGAAGAAAAAGAGTTAACGAAGGTAAGTTTTTCCATAACTCTTTCATTCTTTTTTTATTTTTTTTATTTTGAAATTCCAAATATTTGGATAAAAATAACATACTTTATTCCTTACAGAGGGGCAGCATTTAGCTTACTTCCTTTCAGGAGTTCAAACTGAGTGAACTCCTGACTCCTGCTAATGTCGTGTCACCTGAATGAACTGGACTCATCCTCTCATGTGTTGTCACTTGCTAGTTCTTTGCAGTAGAGCAATTAAATTAGTCTAAAGCACATCTAGTAATTTTAGATCTGAAGTTTCTTGTTTATGTGTAATACATAAACTATTTCAACTGTCCACATGTTTTCTCAAGTACTGAATTCATGTTTTCTTCCAATATAAGTTGTTTAGACAGGTACCAAATACATTGTGCTCAATTAACTGCTGGATAGGGTTTATTAATTTAAACTTCAAAGCATTTTAGCTTCTTGTGGCAAACTATGTTCCAAAAATCCTTCTGTCATTTTTTTTTCTGTTGTACTTATTCAGAACCCAATTGATATTGCAACTGGAGGAATTTCTCCTATCCGAGACCTCGACAGGCTTCTTCAAGATATGGATATAAACCGCTTACGAGCTGTGGTCTTTAGAGATGTGGTGAGCAGAAGATCAATATCTTATTGCTGCATTAGCTGTACATTTGCTATTGAGAGTCTAATGTTATTCTTGTATTACTTTCTGGTTCTAGCTGTGTCCTTTGTGTATTAGTTCTCACACCAACAGGTTATGTGTTTTTACATGGAGTTTTAACTGTAATGCCAAAGAGAATTGCTTTTAGTGTTACCGAGCCTATTGGATTTTGTTACTCTGTGCATTGAAGAGTATACAATTATCTTTATCCCGAATGCCAGTGTTTAGTTTGCCTTTATGTATGTGTGTGTTGGTGTTTTTATTTTCCTATTGGCAGAAGGTATTTGCCTGAACGTATGGAATATACTAGCATTCTGCACATTGTAGCCAGTTACATACATGTTCCTGTCCTTTTGAACATGCTAATTTAGTAGCTGTTACATAATCCATTCAAATTTGCTTGACTGTGGAATTTTGTGCTACTAAGGTTTTTGGTTGTTCACGTAGAGCTCATCCCAAACCACAGAATAGCAGACATGGTGTGTCAAGTCAGCTGCTAGTCTGATGGCCTGGTAGAACTTCTGAGCACTTTCGTGCCTGGTGACACAGCCACTAATGATGTTGGAAGGGCAAATATCACTCAGGTCACATAGGTTTCAGGAATGGGAATTGTGCAGTTATGATGGGTGGAGGAGGGGGTTTTATCTACTCTTTGTTGAGGCATGACCTTATAAGTTGACTGGATGATGGTCTTTAATTTATAGGTTCCAGTGGGACAGTGATATTTCATGGTCAAATGATCATAAAAATGTAGTAGACTGTAATGAAATGCCTTTTGTACATGGGAACATTATTTTTCATTTAACAGAAAACGTGGGCTTTTATTAATGTATTGTGCTAGCTGTCCTTAATGTATTATTTTAGAAAAAAAATTATTTTGGTGTTATTCTTTTAACTTTTAAAAAAAATGTATTTTAAATTGAAGTAGTACAGAGTCATGTCTTTATCAATTTAGCTATATTATATTTTATTTTAATATGTATGCTTTATTAAATTGTTGACTGTGCAAAATGAGGTATTGGTGTATGTAGTTAAAGTAATGTAACCAGGCTGGACTGGACCACAGGGGTACAGGGTAAACCACCGGTGTGCCCCACCACCTCCTCTAAGGATCAGGTTTCAGACTGTGCACTTGAATTTTACATTATAAATGTTACCTTATACTGCACATTACTATGGTGTATTTTCTATAATGCATTGCTGTTATTAATGTGGTATATTAGCATGCATGCACTGTCAGCATTTACTATATATATTTATCAAGGGGCCCAGACCATGCACTCTAATGGTTAGCCAAGCCTATGTGGTGGCTGGCCACACCTCTTCTGGAGATTGGCCACACTCCAAAATATGGGCCCCTACTGTTGCATTCCCCTGGTGGGACCTTCATGACCCAGTCCTACACTGTATCTATCTATCTATCTATCTATCTATCTATCTATCTATCTATCTATCTATCTATCTATCTATCTATCTATCTATCTATCTATCTATCTATTTTATGAACCGTACAGTGAAGTGTGAAGGTCTGCAATTGGTAAAGGACATTAAGCATTTCTTATGTTTTTTTTTGTTCTTGCTATTGTATAGGATGATAGCAAACAGGCTCAGTTTCTAGCCCTGGCTGTTGTTTACTTCATCTCGGTGCTCATGGTATCTAAATATCGAGACATCCTGGAGCCTCAGAATGAGAGGAGGCAGACCCAAGCGAGCACCGCTTCCAGCGATCTGGAGAACGGTAGTGGCGATGCAGGAACATTAGGATTACAAGGTAGTTTATATGTGTAATCTAAAGAAATATGCAAACTGTCTTCAGAAGCAGCATTATGGCTCGATTGTTCACTACAATACAGAAATTCTGCATCTTTGTGGGTTGTCTTCAAATTATAAATTGGTTCTTGGGGATATGTCTCTTTATTAAAGGTTCAGTAAAATATAATAAAAATCCTCTCCTTTATGATAGTCCTTTTTCATGCTTTTGTTTTCTTTCTTCCTGTTTGTGCATATTTGGCAGGATATCCATTGCTGATCAAACACTGTAAAATAAAGTTGTATATTCCCTTAGTGCACTTCTACATCGTAGCAAGCAAGCAAACAAACGAAATGAGGCACAAACCAGTTAATCTAAAAATACTTCCGAATCAAGCAGCAGTCTGATGGGATGTTGCACCGCTCCTCAAAAGAGAGCGGTCTAGTGGGATGCTGCTCCGCTCCCCAAAAGTGTGCGGTCTAGTGGAATGCTGCTCCGCTCCCCAAAAGTGTGCGGTCTAGTGGGATGCTGCTGCTCCCCAAAAGAGAGCGGTGTAGTGGGATGCTGCTCCTCCCCAAAAGAGAGGGGTTTAGTGGGATGCTGCTCCTCCCCAAAAGAGAGGGGTTTAGTGGGATGCTGCTCCTCCCCAAAAGAGAGGGGTTTAGTGGGATGCTGCTCCGCTCCCCAAAAGAGAGCGGTCTAGTGGAATGCTGCTGCTCCCCAAAAGAGCAGTCTAGTGGGATGCTGCTCCGCTCCCCAAAATTGTGCGGTCTTGTTGGATGCTGCTCCTCTCCCTGGAAAAGAAAACAAATCTAGAAAAAGACAATTGCCTATTGTTAGTTATAAGGAAGTAAAAATATACCCTGTACTTCAGCAGGTGATATTAAACAAGAAATGTGTAAAATACCTAAACCATTTATTAACGCAATCACCATAAAATTATTTGTAAAAAAAAAAAAAGTTGTAAAGTTGTAGCTTTGCACATCCGCAAGCAATCTATACAGGTGGTTCTAGCGTGAAGACCGCATATACTGTAAAAAATTTTTTTAGCCACAGCAATGTCTCCTCAACCTAGTTTAATTAGATAACTAGATTCATTACGGTATAAGCGTATCCCACCTGCAGTGGTAATAATCCATTGTGTATCATTTGGGTATAACTGCAAATAAACAAGTTCCAATATATGACACCTTAAACGCTGCAAACAGCCATAGGGCTGGATTCAGTAAGCAGCGGTAATAAGGTGGTATCTCCAGTGGCTATTCAATTGCAGCCCCTATTTCACATGTGGTAAATTTGACGCTAATATGTGGTAACCCATAGGTTCAGGGAAAAATATCTGGAGCTGTGGGTTAACATGTTTGCGGCCTCCGCAGTAAACACACTTACCCCAGATTTTTGTTTTATCCTCCCTCAGGCTTGAACAGAAATCTGTGTTAAGTGGAGCCTGCAAGCTTATTTCGTGTTTAATTGAATAGCCACAGCAGACCAGTTAATTAGCCCCCGGCTAATTACTGCTGCTAATTTAATCCAGGCCATAGATGCAGATTCATTGTTTGATTAGCTATCATTCAAGTGGTTTTAATACCTTTAAAGTCTAAGGGCCTAATTCAGAGATATGCTTAACCCAATGTTTACGCACATCTCCACGGTATTTTTATGCGCATGAGCAGATCTGTGACTATGATATATCTTGCAGTGCACCAGGATGACATGCTGCTGGCATTTGGAGGCGGTGACAGGCAGCCTTCCATAAAACAGAAGCATGTCATCTCCACTTTCTGGTCATGCTGAAGCCAGTGGCGGTCTCCTCTGATGCAGCTTCACTGGCGCCGGCAGCGTGATTTCTTCCCCTGCCCATATTCCAAAGCATGGACATTGCGCGCCAAAGGCACGCCGCAAAATTTAGGGCTTCATGTTGAAGGGGCATGGCCACATAATAGTTTCAATTCACATTACACTACACAGTAGTGCCGCTTATACACACTGCACCAGGTAGAACCTCCTATACACACTGTGCCGCCCTAAGAAGAGCTGTTTTAAAGAAGATAGAAGACTTCAAGGGCTGCAGCAGAGGCACTCTAGTGCTAAATATAATTCTGATGCAGCTCCATCACCTCCCCCAGCGGCTCTGTAGACTCCCGCATCCCTGGTTGCCGGGTGCTTACAGTGGAAGCTCCGGTTCTTCACCCAGGGTGCACACACCAACCGAAGTTCTCCGGGATCGCGTGGCCGCACTCAGGGAGGAGGTAAGAGGTTCCCCCAGGCGGGACCCGCTGGAAATAGCGATCCACTGCTGCCATTAGGAGGTGGGCCGCGCATGCTGGCGTGGACACTGTGGCAGTACAGGGACCCCACTAGACCACCAGGGCAAGGGCACAGGTTGGATTAGGCTATAATCCATTTTATTAAGGCCCGCAGCACCCGGTGGTGAAGTCCAGCAAGAGGATAAGGCTCTGACTTGTAGCCCCTCCTCCAGCCCCTTGCCGCCATTTAGAGTAAATGTTACCGCCCTGGAGCTGCATATCTGTCTCCCTCACTCCCTGTCAGCGTTTGGGCGCCATTACACACAGCTGCGCTGATTCTGGGACTGCTGGGTGATGCCTCTGTAAAGCCGCCTGCATCATCAGCGCTGTGCATTTACAGGACACTTAAGTATTCTACATGTCGTTTAGACAGTGTTAGTTAAGAACAAGTGCATACTTCAGGGTTATTTAGTACAAGTACCCTGTGATATTCATCCAGTTTTTACTGTGCATTGATGTATCTGTTTATATACTTAGATTTACTCAGTAATAGTATTGCTAGTCCAGTGCAGTTTTATTGTTTGTCATAATTCCTACATTGTACATGTGACTGTTTGTGTGTGTATATAGCTGCTGGGTGATCTCTACTCCGTGTATCTCACTCCTACTGCTATCCCTATATTCTGTAACCTGAGAAGGCTCTGTGCGTCAGGGTTATTGGATAATATAGGTATTTCACAGGATATACATATTTAGTATTTTTTTGTGTTTTTCAGTCACATTTTACCTCAGAAATCCTATGTCTGTGCTGTCACACTGCACAGGGGGTTTGTGTTAGGTATTATATCTGCTGATTATTGAACTGTGTCGTCCGTGGTTTACGCTTTCATACCATGTCAGCTACATGGGGCGATGGGTCTGGGGCTGATTCCTCCGTGTGCGGTTATGATGTCCCAGATGCATTTGAGGATAACATGGCAGCGGAGGGTTCAGGGTTTGGGGGTTTTGTACCCCCCGGTCAGTTTGTAACAACGGGGGAACAACAGGGCCCGCCTTGGTCTGCCTTTTCTAATTTACTGACTACTACTGACCAGGAGAAGCGCCAAAGAGGAGGGGAAAGGCTCTACCTCCTGTGTGTATACCTTTTCAGCTGGGATCAGCATAAATTAATCATTCACATTGCAGCTACTGATTGTCTGCCTCGGATCGTGTCCCTGGGACCCACCCACTTTAGAAAAATTGAGTCACATGTCCTCAAAAGTGGGTAAAATATGCCCCATGTCACGTTTTTGCAATCACTGTACACCACTGCGAAGACGACGTAGCGGTGCAGTCAGTGTCCAGCTCTGAATTAGCCCCTAAATTATTTAATATTGCGCAGGTCCAGTATGGAGCAAAACATTCCTGTAATAACATTACTATCAGTCAAACACGGGTTCTCTCCAATAGCATAGCAGAGTGAGTAGTCTAAAGTGAGACCAGCAAAGTGTCTCCAGGAGGTTTGTGGTATTTTCCCAGCTCTTGATACAAGATAATGTTTGTGTGCTAAAAGCACTTCCCAGCTTTTCTCCGCTCTCTTATGGGTCTATTCATGAAGCAGTGAAAAGTATGGAGATGTGAGTTGGTGGAGAAGTTGCCCATGGCAACCAATCAGCATTGAAGTAACTTTTATAATTTGCTTATTATACAATTGTGCGGAGCAGCTGATTGGTTGCCATAGGCAACCTCAACAGGCTCACTTCTCTCTTTTCACTGCTTCATGAATGGTATCCACACCCTTGGTCGACGCCTATTAGTCGACAGTGACTAGGTCAACAACATAAATGTCGACACACCCATTAGGCTGACATGAACAAGGTCGACATGGTAAACGGTCGACATGACTTTTTTTACTTTTTCATTCTTTACGATCCACATGGACTACGATTGGGAACTGTATGGCGAGTGAAGCGAGCTGACACGGACGGTGTACTAATTGGGGTTCCCGTTCACGAAGAAAACGACAACACAAAAACAAACTCGTGAGCTTTTTCCATGTCTACCTTGTTCTTGTCGACCTAATAGCCATGTTTACCTATTTCTGGTGTCGACTTAGTCACGGTCGACTAATTGGCGTCAACCTAATGGTTGTCGACCCTAAGTCCCATACCTTCATGAATAGACCCCATAGTGATTTTGTCAGAAAGAAATGACACTGTAAGACACTGAAATGTGATATCTTGCATAGCACATTATGCTACTCTGTCATTATCATGTGCTGCAAAGCACAGCATGTTACTGAGCAGCAGGTTGGCTGAAGAGCTGCCTGGACCCATATATTACCATTCAAGGAGGGAGCAGAGTGTGTACCCATCAAGGGGTAATGAAGATATCTTTAGTTTAGGTTGACAACACCACTAAAAACATACCCCTTGTTTCACTATACTGTAGCTTTGCTTTTTTTGTTATGGTCAATAATGGTAATGTAAATGATAGGAGGGCCAAATTAACCTGCTTTAAACAGAGTAGTGCTCCAGAATGCTCACAGTGACTTTGATCAATTCATTGTTTTAAGGTAAAGTGAGTTTGATGTCAAGATATTAGATTTCTAGACCCTGATACAGAAAAATTTACTTCGTTTTGAATTTAATATAGATCTACTTCTTTAACTTTTTTTTTTGTGCATTGATGTTTATCTGTAGATGGCACACAAACAGTAGCAGCAGCCACCAGAGATGATTCGGAGGGCACCATATCTGTAAGAAGAAGAGACTCTGGTATTGGGGAGGAAGCAGTTTTAGGACCTAGCAGCAATTCAGACGCTGAAGCTGGGGAGAATCATGTGAGCTCAGGTCCTGACGCTGTTAGTGAAGTCTTACACACACTGTCATCAGAAGTCAGGAAAACTCAGGAGAGTGGAAATGATGGTGTAAGTGAGCAGGCAGCCACCAAAAATGTGAACGTAAAGGACATTCTCCGGAGCCTGGTCAGCGCGCCAGCTGAGGAATTGCCGATAGACCCTGCTATGTTACCGCCTACGTTTCTTGGTACACTGGGTGATCCTACTGTGGACCGTGCTGTGCAGTTCCGATCATTTGACAGGTGATTCATTTTGTTGTGTCCATGTTAAAATAGAGTAATAGATTTGTTAGGCTACATTCTCCCAGAAAACACTACCCCTTTTCCACTGGCCAAATAACCCGAGTTATTGCCAGGTCTATCTGGGTCGGGCCCCAGTGGAAACTGCTCCCAAAAAAATAACCGGGTCAAGTGGCCCAGCAATCCAACCCGCGAACGAGCAGTGTTGATCAGTTAGGACCCGGGTTACGTGGCTGTGGAAACGGACCCTACCTGGGTTAAGTGACCCGGTTAACGCTTCTACACTGTCAATACACTGTATTACACAGTATAATAAATTGCGCTGCATTAAAGAAGTTCTCAAACTTAGATATGATGTACATATGCCACAATGAATATAGATGTATATCTGCTAATCAAACATGCACCTACCTCGCATTGTGTTAAGCAGTAGAGGAGTACAAGCTCAAATCCCATCCCAGACTGTTGGGCCCTGAAGGTGCTTAATGTAGTCCTCTCAATACTGTCTATAAGTATTGGCAAGCAACCGCAGACTACAGATCTTAGGGACGGAGAGTGTAAGTCAGACATGTTTCTGTTTAATCTGTGGAAGAGCCAGCACAGTTGTTACGTGGATCAATGATCCCTCAGGCCATATTAATATGTGCCATTTGTGGGTAATGCTCCAGAAACTGAAGGTCTGATGTGAATGGCCTCTTACAGACTTGCTCCACCAGAATTCGATCAGAATTGTTTTTGTTGATTGAAGCATGACTGAAGGGACATTCATCATGTTTAGTTTGTATTTGTTATTGGGCCCAGTCCTTTTAAGGCTTCTGAATTTTCTGCTAATATGTTGAATGTTGCTTGCTGAAGAGTAAACAGTTTGGTACTGATTCCCCTCTGCACCACTATAACTCTAACACACAAGCCTTAGTATGTGACTTGTCAGAATTTGGTAACCGAATGTGACTGACTTGTAATAAGAAAAAATGTCTGAGGTGGTTTCTTGTGTGTTTAATGACCACTTTTATACATGGAGCAGTTGTGATAAAACACTCTCCTCACACCAAAGCATCCTATTGTATATCAATAAAATGGGCTTTAATTGCCCAATATCATGCATTTATTTCATTTTTGCCTTCTGGGTATTGTTGAAGTTCAGCTGTAACTGTGGTTCATCTGGTCGCCTTCTGCTCACAAAGGGGGTGATTCAGAGATGGACGCAGTTGCAGTATTGTTACTGCTACTACTGTGTCTTTGTTAATGTCGTGGGTAATGGGCGTCCTATTGAGACTGCACTTTCGAACATCAAACCTGCCTATGGCAGACGCACAATGGCCGAGGTACCATGGCCACTGACATCACTGGAAGCAGCTGCTGATAATGACAATTCCCCCCCCACCTGTTAGCCACCTCCAGTTACTGCCCAGAAACACGCATTAAAATTGCATTGCTCTCCCGGCGGTAACCTGTATCCACCCGTGAATCACCAGCCTATAACTAGGTCAGTCCATATACAGAGTTCATAGGGTTAGGTACGGGATCCTGGTGGTCGGAATACTACCGGTCAAAATCCCAACGCTGGAATCCCGACCGCAGGGAGGGGGGCGAGCGGAGCTTAGCTCGCCACAGTTTCTATTCCCACTACATTGGTGTCGTGGACACCCAGGAGTGGGAATAGCTGCGGCAGCGCTGCCGGCATTATGGCGGTTGGGATTCCGGCGCCGGTATTTTGACCGCCGGGATTCCAACTACATCCCGAGTTCATATATTGGAATTGCCCTTTTGGGATAAATGTAGGTGTTGGAAAGTAATCTTCTTTTTTTTTTTTTTTTTTTTGGTCTTGCCTTGTCTTATTGTGCCATTTTCCTTTAGAAAGTACCATAAAATAAAGATACTTGTTATAATATGCAACCAAACAGCCTATCTACTGCCAAGATTCTTCCCATTAGGACTTTTTTTGGGATAGAAAATAGAAAAGCTATTTCTGGCTAAACAGACCCGCATGACCCGATCACAAAGGTGCAAAAACCCCTTTTTTTTTTTTTTCTTTTTTTAATGTAGTTTTGTGTAGACTTTTGGTATCTAATTTCTTAAAACATATCTGTTTGGATTTCAGCTGATATTGCCGTTGCCTCGGTGTTTAAATGCCGGCAACAGCAACCCAATTTGCCACCTTCACCCGGCACAATTTGTCTAAAAGTGCTGACTACCGTGAAGGGTAGCAAACGCTTTTGAGTGAGATTCCGCTGCTGTAAAGTGCGGTGGGTGTCGTGGGAATTTTGCCAGGACAGCAAGTCACTGGCAATTGATTTCTGCCCATTATACGTACATGCCTGTTGTGATTGGATTAAGGCAGCACAGTTTTGTTGAAAACTTCAATTCCCAAACGCTATTTCTCTGACGTCCTAGTGGATGCTGGGACTCCGTAAGGACCATGGGGATATAGCGGCTCCGCAGGAGACAGGGCACAAAATAAAAGCTTAAGGATCAGGTGGTGTGCACTGGCTCCTCCCCCTATGACCCTCCTCCAAGCCTCAGTTAGATTTTTGTGCCCGGCCGAGAAGGGTGCAATCTAGGTGGCTCTCCTGAGCTGCTTAGAATAAAAGTTTAGTTAGGTTTTTTTTATTTTCAGTGAGTCCTGCTGGCAACAGGCTCACTGCATCGTGGGACTAAGGGGAGAAGAAACGGACTCACCTGAGTGCAGAGTGGATCGGGTTTCTTAGGCTACTGGACACTAGCTCCAGAGGGACGATCACAGGTTCAGCCTGGATGGGTCACCGGAGCCGCGCCGCCGTCCCCCTTACAGAGCCAGAAGAGACGAAGAGGTCCGGTGAAATCGGCGGCAGAAGACATCCTGTCTTCAGACTAAGGTAGCGCACAGCACCGCAGCTGTGCGCCATTGCTCTCAGCACACTTCACACTCCGGTCACTGAGGGTGCAGGGCGCTGGGGGGGGAGCGCCCTGAGACGCAATATAACAGAATACCTTAGGTGGCAAAACAGAATACATCACATATAGCTCCTGGGCTATATGGATGTATTTTAATCCCTTGCCATTTTACACAAAAAAGCGGGAGATAAGGACGTCGTGAAGGGGCGGAGCCTATCTCCTCAGCACACAAGCGCCATTTTCCCTCACAGCTCCGCTGGAAGGACGGCTCCCTGACTCTCCCCTGCAGTCCTGCTTCAGAATCAGGGTAAAAAAGAGAAGGGGGGGCATTGTTGGCAGCAAATAACAATAATTAACAGCAGCTATAAGGGAATAACACTTATATAAGGTTATCCCTGTGTATATATATATATATAGCGCTGGGTGTGTGCTGGCAGACTCTCCCTCTGTCTCTCCAAAGGGCTAAGTGGGGTCCTGTCCTCTATCAGAGCATTCCCGGTGTGTGTGTGCTGTGTGTCGGTACGCGTGTGTCGACATGTATGAGGAGGAAAATTATGTGGAGGCGGAGCAGTTGCCTGCGTTGGTGATGTCACCCCCTAGGGAGTCGACACCTGACTGGATGATTGTATTTAAACAATTAAGTGATAATGTCAGCAATTTGCAAAAAACTGTTGACGACATGAGACAGCCGGCAAATCAGTTAGTGCCTGTCCAGGCGTCTCAGACACCGTCAGGGGCGCTAAAACGCCCGTTACCTCAGTGGGTCGACACAGACCCTGACACAGATACTGAGTCTAGTGTCGACGGTGACGAGACAAACGTAATGTCCAGTAGGGCCACACGTTACATGATCACGGCAATGAAAGCGGCATTGAACCTTTCTGACACTACAAGTACCACAAAGAAGGGTATTATGTGGGGTGAGAAAAAACTACCAATATTTTTTCCTGAGTCAGAGGAAATAAATGAGGTGTGTGAAAAAGCGTGGGTTTCTCCCGATAAAAAACAGCTAATTTCTAAAAAATTATTAGCATTATATCCTTTCCCGCCAGAGGTTAGGGCGCGTTGGGAAACACCCCCTAGGGTAGATAAGGCGCTCACACGTTTTTCTCTATCGTCCTAAGTGGATGCTGGGGTTCCTGAAAGGACCATGGGGAATAGCGGCTCCGCAGGAGACAGGGCACAAAAGTAAAGCTTTTACAGGTCAGGTGGTGTGCACTGGCTCCTCCCCCTATGACCCTCCTCCAGACTCCAGTTAGATTTTTGTGCCCGGCCGAGAAGGGTGCAATTCTAGGTGGCTCTCATAAAGAGCTGTTTAGAGAGTTTAGCTTAGGTTTTTTATTTTACAGTGATTCCTGCTGGCAACAGGATCACTGCAACGAGGGACAGAGGGGAGAAGAAGTGAACTCACCTGCGTGCAGGATGGATTGGCTTCTTGGCTACTGGACATGAAGCTCCAGAGGGACGATCACAGGTACAGCCTGGATGGTCACCGGAGCCACGCCGCCGGCCCCCTCACAGATGCTGAAGCAAGAAGAGGTCCAGAATCGGCGGCTGAAGACTCCTGCAGTCTTCTAAAGGTAGCGCACAGCACTGCAGCTGTGCGCCATTTTCCTCTCAGCACACTTCACACGGCAGTCACTGAGGGTGCAGGGCGCTGGGGGGGGGGCGCCCTGGGAGGCAAATGAAAACCTTTTAAAAAGGCTAAAAATACCTCACATATAGCCCCAGAGGCTATATGGAGATATTTACCCCTGCCTAAATGTACTAAATAGCGGGAGACGAGCCCGCCGGAAAAGGGGCGGGGCCTATCTCCTCAGCACACGGCGCCATTTTCTGTCACAGCTCCGCTGGTCAGGAAGGCTCCCAGGTCTCTCCCCTGCACTGCACTACAGAAACAGGGTATAACAGAGAGGGGGGGCATAATAAATGGCTATATATATTAATATAAAAGCAGCTATAAGGGAGCACTTAATCATAAGGCTATCCCTGTCATATATAGCGTTTTTTGGTGTGTGCTGGCAGACTCTCCCTCTGTCTCCCCAAAGGGCTAGTGGGTCCTGTCTTCGTATAGAGCATTCCCTGTGTGTCTGCTGTGTGTCGGTACGTGTGTGTCGACATGTATGAGGACGTTATTGGTGTGGAGGCGGAGCAATTGCCAAATATGAGGATGTCACCTCCTAGGGGGTCGACACCAGAATGGATGCCTTATTTGTGGAATTACGGGATAGCGTCAACTCGCTTAAGCAGTCGTTTGCCGACATGAGGCGGCCGGACACTCAATTAGTGCCTGTCCAGGCGCCTCAAACACCGTCAGGGGCTGTAAAACGCCTTTTGCCTCAGTCGGTCGACACAGACCCAGACACAGGCACTGATTCCGGTGGTGAAGGTGACGAATCAACCGTATTTTCCAGAAGGGCCACACGTTATATGATTTTGGCAATAAAGGAGATGTTACATTTAGCTGATACTACAGGTACCACTAAACAGGGTATTATGTGGGGTGTGAAAAAACTACCAGTAGTTTTTCCCGAATCAGAAGAATTAAATGACGTGTGTGATGAAGCGTGGGGTGCCCCCGATAAAAAACTGCTAATTTCCAAGAAGTTATTGGCTTTATACCCTTTCCCGCCAGAGGTTAGGGAGCGCTGGGAAACACCTCCTAGGGTGGACAAAGCGCTAACACGCTTATCAAAACAAGTGGCGTTACCCTCTCCTGAGACGGCCGCACTTAAAGATCCATCAGATAGGAGGATGGAAAATATCCAAAAAGGTATATACACACATGCAGGTGTTATACTACGACCAGCTATTGCGACTGCCTGGATGTGCAGTGCTGGGGTAGTTTGGTCAGAGTCCCTGATCGAAAATATTGATACCCTGGACAGGGACAATATTTTACTGTCGTTAGAACAAATAAAGGATGCATTTCTTTATATGCGTGATGCACAGAGAGATATTTGCACACTGGCATCACGGGTAAGTGCTATGTCCATTTCGGCCAGAAGAGCTTTATGGACACGACAGTGGACAGGCGATGCGTAGAGGGGTTATTTGGGGTCGGTCTATCGGATTTGGTGGCCACGGCTACGGCCGGGAAATCCACCTTTCTACCTCAAGTCACTCCCCAACAGAAAAAGGCACCGACTTTTCAACCGCAGCCCTTTCGTTCCTTTAAAAATAAGAGAGCAAAGGGCTATTCATATCTGCCACGAGGCAGAGGACGAGGGAAGAGACAGCAACAGGCAGCTCCTTCCCAGGAACAGAAGCCCTCCCCGGCTTCTACAAAAGCCTCAACATGACGCTGGGGCTTCGCAAGCGGACTCGGGGGCGGTAGGCGGTCGTCTCAAAAATTACAGCGCGCAGTGGGCTCACTCGCAGGTAAATCCCTGGATCCTGCAGATAATATCTCAGGGGTACGGGTTGGAATTAGAGACAGAGCCACCTCGCCGTTTCCTGAAGTCTGCTTTACCAACGTCCCCCTCCGAAAGGGAGACGGTTTTGGAAGCCATTCACAAGCTGTATTCGCAGCAGGTGATAGTCAAGGTACCTCTTCTACAACAAGGGAAGGGGTATTATTCCACTCTATTTGTGGTACCGAAGCCGGATGGTTCGGTAAGGCCTATTCTAAATCTGAAGTCCTTGAACCTGTACATAAAGAAGTTCAAGTTCAAGATGGAGTCACTCAGAGCAGTGATAGCGAACCTGGAAGAAGGGGACTTTATGGTATCCTTGGACATCAAGGATGCGTATCTCCACGTTCCAATTTACCCCTCACACCAGGGGTACCTCAGGTTCGTTGTACAAAACTGTCACTATCAGTTTCAGACGCTGCCGTTTGGTTTGTCCACGGCACCTCGGGTCTTTACAAAGGTAATGGCCGAGATAATATTTCTTCTTCGAAGAAAAGGCGTATTAATTATCCCATACTTGGACGATCTCCTAATAAGGGCAAGGTCCAGAGAACAGCTAGAGATGGGTTTAGCACTATCTCAAGAGGTGCTAAAGCAGCACGGATGGATTCTGAATATTCCAAAATCCCAATTAATGCCGACAACTCGTCTGCTGTTCCTGGGGATGATTCTGGACACAGTTCAGAAAAAGGTTTTTCTTCCCGAGGAAAAAGCCAAGGAGTTATCTGACCTGGTCAGGAACCTCCTAAAACCAGGAAAGGTGTCTGTACATCAATGCACAAGAGTCCTGGGAAAAAATGGTAGCTTCTTACGAAGCAATCCCTTTCGGCAGATTCCATGCAAAGGGATCTGTTGGACAAATGGTCAGGGTCGCATCTTCAGATGCACCTGCGGATAACCCTGTCGCCGAGGACAAGGGTATCCCTTCTGTGGTGGTTGCAGGAGGCTCATCTATTGGAGGGCCGCAGATTCGGCATACAGGATTGGATCATGGTGACCACGGATGCCAGCCTGAGAGGCTGGGGAGCAGTCACACAGGGAAGAAATTTCCAGGGAGTGTGGTCGAGCCTGAAAAAGTCTCTTCACATAAGCATTCTGGAACTAAGAGCAATCTACAATGCTCTAAGCCAGGCGGAACCTCTGCTTCAAGGAAGACCGGTGTTGATCCAGTCGGACAACATCACGACAGTCGCCCATGTAAACAGACAGGGCGGCACAAGAAGCAGGAGGGCAATGGCAGAAGCTGCCAGGATCCTTCGCTGGGCGGAGAATCACGTGATAGCACTGTCAGCAGTATTCATCCCGGGCGTGGACAACTGGGAAGCAGACTTCCTCAGCAGACACGACCTTCACCCGGGAGAGTGGGGACTTCATCCAGAAGTTTTCCACATGCTATTAAACCGTTGGGTAAAACCAATGGTGGACATGATGGCGTCTCGCCTCAACAAAACACTGGACAGGTATTGCGCCAGATCAAGAGATCCGCAGGCAATAGCTGTGGACGCGCTGGTAACACCTTGGGTGTACCAGTCGGTATATGTGTTTCCTCCTCTGCCTCTCATACCAAAGGTATTGAGGATTATACGGCAAAGAGGAGTAAGACTAGTGGCTCCGGATTGGCCAAGAAGGACTTGGTACCCGGAACTTCAAGAGATGGTCACGGACGATCCGTGGCCTCTACTTCTGAGAAGGGACCTGCTTCAGCAGGGTCCTTGTCTTTTTCAAGACTTACCGCGGCTGCGTTTGACGGCATGGCGTTTGAATGCCAGATCCTAAAAGGAAAAGGCATTCCAGAAGAAGTCATTCCTGCCTTGATAAAGGCAAGGAAGGAAGTCACCGCGAAGCATTATCACCGTATTTGGCGAAAATATGTTGAGTGGTGCGAGCAGCGGAGTGCTCCGATGGAGGAATTTCAACTGGGTCGTTTCCTACATTTCCTGCAATCAGGATTGTCTATGGGTCTCAAATTGGGATCTATTAAGGTTCAAATTTCGGCCCTATCAATATTCTTCCAAAAAGAATTGGCCTCAGTCCCTGAGGTCCAGATTTTTATCAAAGGAGTACTGCATATACAGCCTCCTGTGGTGCCTAAGGTGGCACCGTGGGATCTAAATGTAGTTTTAGATTTCCTCAAATGAACCACTAAAGAATGTGGATTTGAAATATCTCACATGGAAAGTGACTATGTTACTGGCCCTGGCTTCGGCCGGGAGAGTATCTGAACTGGCGGCTTTATCTTATAAAAGCCCTTATTTAATTTTCCATTCGACATAGGGCAGATCTGCGGACGCGTCCGCATCTTCTCCCTAAGGTGGTATCAGCGTTTCACCTGAACCAGCCTATTGTAGTGCCTGCGGCTACAGACGACTTGAAGGACTCCAAGTTGTTGAACGTTGTCAGAGCCTTAAAAATATACATTTAAAGGACGGCTGGAGTCAGAAAATCTGACTCGCTGTTTATACTGTATGCACCCAACAAGTTGGGTGCACCTGCTTCTAAGCAGTCGATTGCTCGTTGGATTTGGAACAAAATTCAACTTGTACATTCTGTGGCAGGCCTGCCACAGCCTAAATCTGTTAAGGCCCATTCCACAAGGAAGGTGGGCTCATCTTGGGCGGCTGCCCGAGGGGTCTCGGCATTAAAACTCTGCCGAGCAGCTACGTGGTCAGGGGAGAACACGTTTGTAAAATTTTACAAATTTGATACCCTGGCAAAGGAGGACCTGGAGTTCTCTCATTCGGTGCTGCAGAGTCATCCGCACTCTCCCGCCCGTTTGGGAGCTTTGGTATAATCCCCATGGTCCTTTCAGGAACCCCAGCATCCACTTAGGACGATAGAGAAAATAAGAATTTACTTACCGATAATTCTATTTCTCGGAGTCCGTAGTGGATGCTGGGCGCCCATCCCAAGTGCGGATTATCTGCAATACTTGTACATAGTTATTGTTAACTAATTCGGGTTATTGTTTAGGAAGCCATCTTTCAGAGGCTCCTCTGTTATCATACTGTTAACTGGGTTTAGATCACAAGTTGTACGGTGTGGCTGGTATGAGTCTTACCCGGGATTCAAAATCCTCCCTTATTGTGTACGCTCGTCCGGGCACAGTACCTAACTGGAGTCTGGAGGAGGGTCATAGGGGGAGGAGCCAGTGCACACCACCTGACCTGTAAAAGCTTTACTTTTGTGCCCTGTCTCCTGCGGAGCCGCTATTCCCCATGGTCCTTTCAGGAACCCCAGCATCCACTACGGACTCCGAGAAATAGAATTATCGGTAAGTAAATTCTTATTATCTAAACAAGTAGCGTTACCGTCTCCTGATACGGCTACCCTCAAAGAACCAGCTGATAGAAGGCTGGAAAATATCCTAAAAAGTATATACACACATACTGGTGTTATACTGCGACCAGCAATCGCCTCAGCCTGGATGTGCAGTGCTGGAGTCGCATGGTCGGATTCCCTGACTGAGAATATTGATACCCTGGATAGGGACAATATTTTGTTAACTATAGAACATTTAAAGGATGCATTATTATATATGCGTGATGCACAGAGGGATATTTGCACCCTGGCATCAAGAGTAAGTGCTATGTCCATCTCTGCCAGAAGAGCGCTGTGGACGCGACAGTGGTCAGGGGATGCGGATTCCAAACGGCACATGGAAGTATTGCCGTATAAAGGGGAGGAGTTATTTGGGGCTGGTCTATCGGACCTGGTGGCCACGGCAACGGCTGGAAAATCCACCTTTTTACCCCAGGTCACTCCACATCAGCAGAAAAAGACACCGTCTTTTCAATCTCAGTCCTTTCGTTCCCATAAGTACAAGCGAGCAAAAGGCCACTCCTTTCTGCCCCGGGGCAGAGGAAGAGGAAAAAGACTGCACCATGCAGCCGCTTCCCAAGAGCAGAAGCCCTCCCCTGCTTCTGCCAAGTCTTCAGCATGACGCTGGGGCTTTACAAGCAGACTCAGATATGGTGGGGGCCCGTCTCAAAAATTTCAACGCGCAGTGGGCTCACTCGCAAGTGGATCCCTGGATTCTACAGGTAGTATCGCAGGGGTACAAACTGGAATTCGAGGCGTTTCCCCCTCATCGTTTCCTGAAGTCTGCTTTACCAAAGTCTCCCTCCGACAGGGAGGCAGTTCTAGAAGCCATTCACAAGCTGTATTCCCAGCAGGTGATAATCAAGGTACCCCTCCTGCAACAAGGAAAGGGGTATTATTCCACGCTGTTTGTGGTACCGAAGCCGGACGGCTCGGTGAGACCAATTTTAAATCTGAAATCCTTGAACACTTACATAAAAAGGTTCAAATTCAAGATGGAGTCACTCAGAGCAGTGATAGCGAACCTGGAAGAAGGGGACTATATGGTGTCTCTGGACATCAAAGATGCTTCTCTCCACGTCCCGATATACCCTTCTCACCAAGGGTACCTCAGGTTTGTAGTACAAAACTGTCATTATCAGTTTCAGACGCTGCCGTTTGGATTGTCCACGGCACCTCGGGTCTTTACCAAGGTAATGGCCGAAATGATGATTCTTCTACGAAGAAAAGGCATTTCAATTATCCCTTACTTGGACGATCTCCTGATAAGGGCAAGATCCAGGGAACAGTTAGAAGTCGGAGTAGCACTATCTCAGGTAGTGTTACGTCAGCACGGGTGGATTCTAAATATTCCAAAATCGCAGCTGATTCCAACGACACGTCTACTGTTCCTAGGAATGATTCTGGACACAGTCCAGAAGAAGGTGTTTCTCCCGGAGGAGAAGGCCAGGGAGTTATCCGAGCTAGTCAGGAACCTCCTAAAACCAGGACAGGTCTCAGTGCATCAGTGCACGAGGGTCCTGGGGAAAATGGTGGCTTCTTACGAAGCAATTCCATTCGGAAGATTCCATGCAAGAACATTTCAGTGGGATCTACTGGACAAATGGTCCGGATCGCATCTGCAGATGCATCAGCGGATAACCCTGTCGCCAAGGACAAGGGTGTCTCTCCTGTGGTGGCTGCAGAGTGCTCATCTACTAGAGGGCCGCAGATTTGGCATTCAGGATTGGATCCTGGTAACCACGGATGCCAGCCTGAGAGGCTGGGGAGCAGTCACACAGGGAAGGAATTTCCAGGGCCTGTGGTCAAGCTTGGAAACGTCTCTTCATATAAACATTCTGGAACTAAGGGCCATTTACAATGCCCTAAGTCAAGCAAAACCTCTGCTTCAGGGTCAGGCGGTGTTGATCCAATCGGACAACATCACGTCAGTCGCCCACGTAAACAGACAGGGCGGCACGAGAAGCAGGAGGGCAATGGCAGAAGCTGCAAGGATTCTTCGCTGGGCGGAAAATCATGTGATAGCACTGTCAGCAGTATTCATTCCGGGAGTGGACAACTGGGAAGCAGACTTCCTCAGCAGACACGACCTTCACCCGGGAGAGTGGGGACTTCACCCAGAAGTCTTCCACCTGATTGTAAACCGTTGGGAAAAACCAAAGGTGGACATGATGGCGTCACGTCTAAACAAAAAACTGGACAGATATTGCACCAGGTCAAGGGACCCTCAGGCAATAGCAGTGGACGCTCTGGTAACGCCGTGGGTGTACCAGTCAGTGTATGTGTTCCCTCCTCTGCCTCTCATACCAAAAGTACTGAGAATCATAAGAAGGAGAGGAGTAAGAACTATACTCGTGGTTCCGGATTGGCCAAGACGGACTTGGTACCCGGAACTTCAAGAGATGCTCACGGACGAACCGTGGCCTCTACCTCTAAGAAAGGACCTGCTACTGCAGGGGCCTTGTCTGTTCCAAGACTTACCGCGGCTGCGTTTGACGGCATGGCGGTTGAACGCCGGATCCTGAGGGAAAAAGGCATTCCAGAAGAAGTCATCCCTACTCTGGTCAAAGCCAGGAAGGACGTAACCGCAAAACATTATCACCGCATTTGGCGTAAATATGTTGCGTGGTGTGAGGCCAAGAAGGCCCCTACAGAGGAATTTCAACTGGGTCGTTTCCTTCATTTCCTGCAAACAGGACCGTCTATGGGCCTAAAATTAGGGTCCATTAAGGTTCAAATTTCGGCCCTGTCGATTTTCTTCCAGAAAGAACTGGCTTCAGTACCTGAAGTTCAGACATTGTAAAAGGGGTGCTGCACATACAGCCTCCTTTTGTGCCTCCAGTGGCACCTTGGGATCTCAATGTGGTGTTGAGTTTTCTAAAGCCACATTGGTTTGAACCACTTTCCACTGTGGACTTAAAATATCTCACATGGAAGGTGTCGATGCTGTTAGCCTTGGCTTCAGCCAGGCGTGTGTCAGAATTGGCGGCTTTATCATATAAAAGCCCTTACTTGATATTTCATTCTGACAGGGCGGAATTGAGGACTCGTCCTCAATTTCTACCTAAGGTGGTTTCTGCACTTCACATGAACCAACCTATTGTGGTACCTGCGGCTACCAGGGACTTAGAGGACTCTAAGTTGCTTGACGTTGTCAGGGCCTTGAAAATATATGTTTCCAGGACGGCTGGAGTCAGAAAATCTGACTCGCTGTTTATCCTGTATGCACCCAACAAGCTGGGTGCTCCTGCTTCTAAGCAGACGATTGCTCGTTGGATTTGTAGTACAATTCAGCTTGCACATTCTGTGGCAGGATTGCCACAGCCAAAATCCGTAAAAGCCCATTCCACAAGGAAGGTGGGCTCATCTTGGGCGGCTGCCCGAGGGGTCTCGGCTTTACAACTTTGCCGAGCAGCTACTTGGTCAGGGGCAAACACGTTTGCTAAATTCTACAAATTTGATACCCTGGCTGAGGAGGACCTGGAGTTCTCTCATTCGGTGCTGCAGAGTCATCCGCACTCTCCCGCCCGTTTGGGAGCTTTGGTATAATCCCCATGGTCCTTACGGAGTCCCAGCATCCACTAGGACGTCAGAGAAAATAAGATTTTACTTACCGATAAATCTATTTCTCGTAGTCCGTAGTGGATGCTGGGCGCCCATCCCTAGTGCGGATTGTCTGCAATACTTGTATATAGTTATTGTTACAAAAATTCGGGTTATTATTGTTGTGAGCCATCTTTTCAGAGGCTCCTTTGCGTTTATCATACTGTTAACTGGGTTCAGATCACAAGTTGTACGGTGTGATTGGTGTGGCTGGTATGAGTCTTACCCGGGATTCAATATCCTTCCTTATTATGTACGCTCGTCCGGGCACAGTATCCTAACTGAGGCTTGGAGGAGGGTCATAGGGGGAGGAGCCAGTGCACACCACCTGATCCTTAAGCTTTTATTTTGTGCCCTGTCTCCTGCGGAGCCGCTATATCCCCATGGTCCTTACGGAGTCCCAGCATCCACTACGGACTACGAGAAATAGATTTATCGGTAAGTAAAATCTTATTTTCCCTCTCACCCAGGAATCACTGGCCTATTTTAACCCTACGCGCATTGGAATGACGTATAAAAGATTGGTCTGGTCTATTTTTGTGCTTCTTTAAAATACTACAAGAGGGGTTGGAGTGCTGCATTAATATGTGGCATTTATTTTACGATTTATACATTAGTGTGATTATTTTAGATTTATTTTCCTGCACTCTTGGATATGCCCGGTGAGTTGTGGGTGAAAGGTTCAACATGGTCCAGGGTTGTGTCCACGTACGGAAGCTGAATAGGCACACATTGTGCAGGGGAAGCAACAGGAATGCATACTAGAGGAATCCAAGCAGTGGTTTAGAGGGGATTCTGCTGCTTGGTGACCAGCACATACTCATATACTGTATACACACTTTGAGAGGCATATATTTTGCATCTTGTATAGTATAGGGAAGGTGCGAGAGCACTCTGATGAGGATGACGTTGATTAGTAGTAACCCATACTCATATATGCTACCGACAGCCCTGTATATGGTCTGTTGCATTTGTCCATATAAAGAAGAATTCATTGTCCATAGTAGTAAGTGGTACTTTTAAAATAATGCTAAATAATATAGTCTGGTTAGTATTTAATGTAATTGAGTGCTGTTTTTAATACTCCACGTCTTGGTCCAGTGGCAGGGCAGGCGTAAAACTACTTTACACTCTTACATGTGAAGACACCTTGTCTGCGAGTTCTTCTCATGTATCCTTTTACCAGTGCGGTGTCCCTGGGAATTTCAAAGCATCCCTCTGATCCTGCGTTTATCTCTGGAATGCTTTGTCAGATATCAAAACTCTCCTCATATCTTAAGGATTATCATCTATCCAGCTATAGCTGGAAAGTATACAGTAACAGCTAGGTCAGTGCAGTTCCACTGAAATACTGCCAGGAGAGCTTCTGCTGTATGCAAGGTGTACACATTAGTTCCCATGCTAGCAATGTCCCCGTTATCCATCTTACATCCATCTTGGCGATTAGTGGGTGCCTGAAATATTTGCTGATAAAGTTCAAGGTCTGGTCTGGTTTCTTGTCTCCTACTCTCTGCGGAAAATGGGAATTGTTAAAATGTATTTTATTTACTTATTTCTAATGTGCTCAATGGTCATTCTTTTTAGATAAGCTTTTCAAATGACTCCAGATGATGAGGCATCTTCCATTATGTGAATGTTTTGTTCCATAGGATTTACATGTGATTTGAAACAATTGATGAAGATTTCTGCATTAAATATAGAAAGACTGGCCAGGATTAGGCAGGGCGGCTGTGTATTTAGGAATGAAATTGTGTGTATAATAATGTTTTTGCAATATAATCGCTCTGTGTTATTGAGTTCTGAACTTCATACTTGCTACAAATATTAACGTGCTTAACATATTCATCTGAATTTTATTTTAATTATACTGTGATGTCTACCTTATGACGATATAGGTGAGGTGTTACATTCTTAAATGTTTGTAATTATTTATTTGGTGTAATTTTACTTGATCATAGTCTCTTGTGTGTGTGTGTGTGTGTGTGTGTGTGTGTGTGTGTGTGTGTGTGTGTGTAAAAAATAAATAAACGAAAAATATATATACAGGTTGAATATCCCATATCCAAATATTCCAAAATACAAAAAATTCCGAAATACGGAATTTTTTGAATGCGAGTGAGATAGTGAAACCTTAGTTTTCTGATGGCTCAATGTACAAAAACTTTGTTTAATACACAGTTATTAAAAAATATTTAATTAAATGACCTTCAGTTTGTGTGTATATGAAACACAAATGAATTGTGTGAATGTGTACACACTTTATTTAATGCACAAAGTTATTAAAAATATTGTCTAAATTGCCTTCAGGCTGTGTGTGTGTATATGTATGTATGTGTATATATATATATATATATATATATATATATATATATATATATATATATATATATACTCTATCGTCCTAGTGGATGCTGGGGTTCCTGAAAGGACCATGGGGAATAGCGGCTCCGCAGGAGACAGGGCACAAAAGTAAAGCTTTCCGATCAGGTGGTGTGCACTGGCTCCTCCCCCTATGACCCTCCTCCAGACTCCAGTTAGATTTTTGTGCCCGGCCGAGAAGGGTGCAATTCTAGGTGGCTCTCCTAAAGAGCTGCTTAGAGAAAGTTTAGCTTAGGTTTGTTATTTTACAGTGAGTCCTGCTGGCAACAGGATCACTGCAACGAGGGACAGAGGGGAGAAGAAGTGAACTCACCTGCGTGCAGGATGGATTGGCTTCTTGGCTACTGGACATCAGCTCCAGAGGGACGATCACAGGTACAGCCTGGATGGTCACCGGAGCCGCGCCGCCGGCCCCCTTGCAGATGCTGAAGTAAGAAGAGGTCCAGAATCGGCGGCTGAAGACCCTTGCAGTCTTCTAAAGGTAGCGCACAGCACTGCAGCTGTGCGCCATTTTCCTCTCAGCACACTTCACACGCAGTCACTGAGGGTGCAGGGCGCTGGGGGGGGGCGCCCTGGGAGGCAAATGTAAACCTATATACTGGCTAAAAATACCTCACATATAGCCCCCAGAGGCTATATGGAGATATTTAACCCCTGCCAAACTTCACTAAAGAGCGGGAGACGAGCCCGCCGGAAAAGGGGCGGGGCCTATCTCCTCAGCACACAGCGCCATTTTCTCTCACAGAAAGGCTGGAGAGAAGGCTCCCAGGCTCTCCCCTGCACTGCACTACAGAAACAGGGTTTAAACAGAGAGGGGGGGCACTAATTGGCGATATAAATATATATATAAAGATGCTATTAGGGAGAAACACTTATATAAGGTTGTCCCTATGTAATTATAGCGTTTTTTTGGTGTGTGCTGGCAAACTCTCCCTCTGTCTCTCCAAAGGGCTAGTGGGGTCCTGTCCTCTGTCAGAGCATTCCAGGTGTGTGTGCTGTGTGTCGGTACGTGTGTGTCGACATGTATGAGGACGATGTTGGAGGAGGCGGAGAAATTGCCTGTAAGGGTGATGTCACTCTCTAGGGAGTCGACACCGGAATGGATGGCTTATTTAGGGAATTACGTGAGAATGTCAACACGCTGCAAGGTCGGTTGACGACATGAGACGGCCGACAAACAATTAGTACCGGTCCAGGCGTCTCAGAAACACCGTCAGGGGTTTTTAAAAAAACGCCTATTTACCTCAGTCGGTCGACACAGACACAGACACGGACACTGAATCCAGTGTCGACGGTGAATAAACAAACGTATTCCTCATTAGGGCCACACGTTAAGGGCAATGAAGGAGGTGTTACATATTTCTGATACTACAAGTACCACAAAAAAGGGTATTATGTGGGAGTGAAAAAACTACCTGTAGTTTTTCCTGAATCAGATAAAATAAAATGAAGTGTGTGATGATGCGTGGGTTTACCCCGATAGCAAATATTGGCGTTATACCCTTTCCCGCCAGAAGTTAGGGCGCGTTGGGAAACACCCCTTAGGGTGGAAAAGGCGCTCACACGCTTATCAAGTGGCGTTACCGTCTCCAGATACGGCCGCCCTCAAGGAGCCAGCTGATAGGCAGCTGGAAAAATATCCTAAAAAGTATATACACACATACGGTGGTTATACTGCGACCAGCGATCGCCATCAGCCTGGAGATGCAGTGCTGGGTTGGCTTGGTCGAATTCCCTGACTAAAAATATTTTATTGATATAGAGCATTTAATAGGATGCATTCTATATATATGTATGCGAGATGCACAGAGGGATATTTGCACTCTGGCATCAAGATAAGTGCGTTGTCCATATCTCCCAAAAGATGTCATGGACACGACAGTGGTCAGGTGATACAGATCCCATACGGCACGTGGAAGTATTGCCGTATAAAGGGAAGGAGTTATTTGGGGTCGGTCCATCGGACCTGGGGGCCACGGCTACAGCTGGGAAATCCAACCTTTTTACCCCAAGTTACATCTCAGCAGAAAAAGACACTGTCTTTTCAGCCTCAATCCTTCCGTTCCCATGTGGGCAAGCGGGCAAAAGGCCAGTCATATCTGCCCAGACATAGAGGAAAGGGAAGTAGACTGCAGCAGGCAGCCCCTTCCCAGGAAAAGAAGCCCTCCACCAGTGGGGGGGTAGTCTCAAGAGTCTCAGCGCGCAGTGGGATCACTCGCAAGTTGACCCCTAGATCGTACAAGTATTATCCCAGGGGTACAGATTGGAGAGTCGAGACATTTTTTCCTCGCAGGTTCCTGAAGCCTGCTTTACCAACGGCTCCCTCCGACAGGGAGGCAGTATTGGAAAAAATTCACAAGCTGTATTTCCAGCAGGTGATAATCAAAGTACCCCTCCTACAACAAGGAAAAGGGTATTAGTCTTCCACACTATATTGTGGTACTGAAGCCAGACGGCTTGGTGAGACATAGTCTAAATCTGAAATCTTTGAACACTTACATAAAAAGGTTCAAATCAAGATGGAGTCACTCAAAGCAGTGATAGAGAACCGGAAAAAAGGGGACTATATGGTGTCCCTGGACATCAAGGATTACCTCCATGTCCAAATTTGCCCTTCTCAACAAGGGTACCTCTGGTTCGTGATACAGAACTGTCAATATCAGTTTCAGACGCTGCCGTTGAATTATCCACGGCACCCCGGGCCTTTACCAAGGTAATGGCCGAAAAGATGATTCTTAAAAGAAGAAAGGCATCTTAATTATCCCTTACTTGGACGATATCCTGAAAGGGGCAAGTTTCCAGAGAACAGTTGGAGGTCGGAAAAGAACTATCTAAAGTAGTTCTACGACAGCACGAGTGGATTCTAAATATTCCAAAAATCGCAGCTGTTTTCCGATGATACGTCTGCTGTTCCTAGGAATGATTCTGGGCATAGTCCAGAAAGAGGTATTTCTCCTGGAGGGGAAAGCCAGGGAGTTATCCGACCTAGTCAGAAACCTCCTAAAACCAGGCCAAGTATCAGTGCATCAATGCACAGGAGTCCTGGGAAAAATGGTGGCTTCTTACGAAGCGATTCCATTCGGCAGATCTCACGCAAAAACTTTTCAGGGGGATTTGCTGGACGAATGGTCCGGATCGCATCTTCAGATGCATCAGCGGATAACCCTGTCTCCAAGGACAAGGGTGTCTCTTCTGTGGGGGCTGCAGAGTGCTCATCTTCTAGAGGGCAGCACATTCAGCATTCAGGACTGTGTTCTGGTGACCACGGATGCCAGCCTGAGAGGCTGGGGAACAGTCACACAGGGAAGAAATTTCCAAGGAAGTGTGGTCAAGTCTGGAGATTTCTCTCCACATGAATATACTGGAGCTAAGGGCAATTTACGATGCTCTGAGCCTAGGAAGAACTCTGCTTCAAAGTCAACCGGTGCTGATCCAGTAGGACATCATCATGGCAGTCGCCCACGTAAACAGACGGGGCGGCACAAGAAGCAGGAGGGCAATGACAGCAAGGATTCTTCGCTGGGCGAAAGATCATGTGATAACACTGTCAGCAGTGTTCATTCCGGGAGTGGACAACTAGGAAGATTTCCTCAGCATGAATGAATTCCACCCGGAAAAGTGGGAACTTCATCTGGAAGTTTCCACATGTTTGTAAACCGTTGGGAAAGACCAAAGGTGGTTATGATGGCGTCTCACATGAAGCGCCAGGTCTAGAGACCCTCAGGCAATAGCTGGGACGCTCTAGTAACACCGTGGGTGTACCAGTCGGTGTATGTGTTCCCTCCTCTGCCTTTCATACCCAGTGTATGGAGAATGATAGGAAGGAGAGGAGTAAGAACTATACTCGTGGCTCCGGTTTGGCCAAGAAGAACTTGGTACCCGGAACTTCAAGAGATACTAGAAAGGATCTTGATTCAGCAAGAATCATGTCTGTTCCATGACTTACCGCAGCTGCGTTGACGCCAGGGCGGGTGAACGCCGGATCCTAAGGGAAAAAGGCATTCCGGAAGAGGTCATCCCTACCCTGGTCAGAGCCAGGAAGGAGGTGACCGCACAACATTATCACCGCTTAGGTGAAAATATGTTCCATGGTGTGAGGCCAGGAAGGCTCCACGGAAGAATTTCAACTAGGTTAATTCCTACATTTCCTGCAAACAGGAGTGTATATGGGTCTCAAATTGGGGTCCATTAAGGTTCAAATTTCGACCGGTCGATTTTCTTCCAGAAAGAAATTGGCTTCAGTTCCTGAAGTCCAGAAGTTGTTAAGGGAGTACTGCATATACAACCCCCTTTTGATGTCTCCAGTGGCACTGGGCGATCTCAACGTAGTTTGGGATTCCTAAAATCACATTGGTTTAAACAACTCAAATCTGTGGATTTGATATATCTCACATGGAAAGTGACCATGCTGTTGGTCCTGGCCTCGGCCAGGCGAGTGTCAGAATTGGCGGCTTTATCTCATAAAGCCATATCTGATTGTCCATTCGGACAGAGCAAAGCTGTGGACTCGTCCCCAGTTTCTCCCTAAGGTGGTGTCAGCGTTTCACCTGAACCAGCTTATTGTGGTACCTGCGGCTACTAGGGACTTGGAGGACTCCAAGTTGCTGGATGTTGTCAGGGCCCTGAAAATATAGTTTCCAGGTCGGCTGGAGTCAGGAAATCTGACTTGCTGTTTATCCTGTGTGCACCCAACAAGCTGGGTGCTCCTGCTTCTAAGCAGACTATTGCTCGTTGGATTTGTAGTACAATTCAGCTTGCACATTCTGTGGCAGGCTTGCCACAGCAAAAAATATGTAAATGCCCATTCCACAAGGAAGGTGGGCTCATCTTGGGCGGCTGCCCGAGGGGTCTCGGCATTACAACTCTGCCGAGCAGCTACGTGGTCAGGGGAGAACACGTTTGTAAAATTCTACAAATTTGATACCCTGGCAAAAGAGGACCTGGAGTTCTCTCATTCGGTGCTGCAGAGTCATCCGCACTCTCCCGCCCGTTTGGGAGCTTTGGTATAATCCCCATGGTCCTTTCAGGAACCCCAGCATCCACTAGGACGATAGAGAAAATAAGAATTTACTTACCGATAATTCCATTTCTCGGAGTCCGTAGTGGATGCTGGGCGCCCATCCCAAGTGCGGATTATCTGCAATACTTGTACATAGTTATTGCTAACTAAATCGGGTTAGTGTTATTGTGAGCCATCTTTTCAGAGGCTCCCCTGTTATCATACTGTTAACTGGGTTCAGATCACAGGTTGTACAGTGTGATTGGTGTGGCTGGTATGAGTCTTACCCGGGATTCAAAATTCCTCCCTTATTGTGTACGCTCGTCCGGGCACAGTATCTAACTGGAGTCTGGAGGAGGGTCATAGGGGGAGGAGCCAGTGCACACCACCTGATCGGAAAGCTTTACTTTTGTGCCCTGTCTCCTGCGGAGCCGCTATTCCCCATGGTCCTTTCAGGAACCCCAGCATCCACTACGGACTCCGAGAAATAGAATTATCGGTAAGTAAATTCTTATTATATATATATATATATATATATATATATATAAATAATGTGTGTGTGTATATATATATATATATATATATATATATATATATATATATATATAGTGTATATGTATGTATATATGTATATATGTATATATGTGTGTATATATATATATATATATATATATATATATATACACAAAACAAATCTGAGAGCGCTAACAGATTGCTGTTCAATTACAATCAAAATATTTAAAACATTTATTCATAAAACAGAATACTTTCTCCATTTCACAGTGTTAATAACATTATCACCATACAGGATGGATATTCAATCTGACATGCATGAATTCCAATATGCACCAATTAGGTTTGATCAGATGCAGAACCCAATGCGTTTCTTCCCTTAGGACTTCCTCAGGGGTATTAGATCAATAAGCGTCTGAGACTATTATCTCCAGACGATATCCTTATTAAATGATCAAGATAAACCTAGACCAATATTGGACCGATCGGACTCATAGACCGATATCAGGGTGAAAGTTTTAGCAATCAAAAAAGAGGAATAAGCCTACAAATTTATAACAGACCCATATACTGTATGTTTAAACGCAACACTGGATAGATTAAAAAATAGCTGGCCTCAAATCGTGAAGTTTGAGTGCTTTAATGCTGCCACCTCTCTCAAGATCCAGTGAATCATTTTGATTGTAATTGAATAGCAATCTGTTAGCGCCCTCAGATTTGTTGTGTGTGTGTGTGTGTGTGTGTATATATATATATATATATATATATATATATATATATATATACAAACAGAGAACCCAGCACTCACCAAAGTAAACTCACTTATCCTCAACAATTCAATAAATAAATGATGGGGGTTTAGTTGGTGGATTGGCCAATGCACGGAAGCCTGTATACCGATTCAAGGTACCCCACCTTCATACAGGTCCTACACTATCACAGAGTCTTAAAACCTGACTACCACACTGCTGCATCATCTGCCTGCTAGATGTAATGTGTACCTGCCACAGACTTTATGGCTTTTAAAGGCACAATAGTGTAGGACCTGTATGAAGGTGGGGTACCTTGAATCGGTATACAGGCTTCCGTGCATTGGCCAATCCACCAACTAAACCCCCATCATTTATTTATTGAATTGTTGAGGATAAGTGAGTTTACTTTGGTGAGTGCTGGGTTCTCTGTTTGTATTTATTAGAGCGATGTGGTCATGGGCTACATGCACCCCGCCCTGTGAGTGGTAAGTACAGCTGTGTACCCCGCTTCTGTGGTGGAGAGTGCAGTGTTACATGCACCCCACCCTGTGAGTGGTAAGTGCATAGCTGAGCCCCGCTTCTGGTGCGGTGAGTGCTGTGGTTTTTACTCTGTGTGTGTGTGTGTGTGTGTATATATATATATATATATATATATATATATACATTTGATTGTAATTGAATAGCAATCTGTTAGCGCCCTCAGATTTGTTTTGTATGTATTATTTTTTAATCCTTGCTAATATATATATAAAATAATGTGTGTAAGAAAAGAAATAGTCTTAATATTGCGCTGTATGTTAAGCAGCACTGGAGATGGCACCCCTGTTAGTGAGAACCCAAGACAAACATGCAATCAAGATAATATATCTGTGCGCTAGATGTCAAACTGTAAATTCAGTCCAGAGTCGAAGTAGTCGCCGCATTGGAATGGTCCAAAGTTCAATATATTGAACTTTGGACCAATCCATTGCGGCGATTACTTGGACTCTAGACTGAATTTACAATTTGAGATATCTAGCGCACAGAGATATTGTTTTGATTGCATATGTATATATTATGTATGTATTGTGAGTGTATACAGGAAGTGATTTTGTGTTGCAAGTGGGATGCTTATGGGTTTGATATATTTTGTCGACGTTCAGCATTCATAATGTTGACACAAAGGGGGAGATTCAAATGTTTGAAAAGTCAGTTGGGAGTCTGTTTTTTCCTATCTAATAGACAGGAAAAAACAGACACCTAACCAACTTTTCAAACATTTGAATCTCCCCCAATGTATGTCAACTTTGACCACATCAGTATTCGTCATATTGACATTGATGAAATGTTGACATGGTTAGAATGCGCCAAAGCGTTTGTGGTGGTCCAGCATTGACTGGCAGTCTGCTAACTGTGAGTTCTGGCAGTGAGTAACCCTAACGTTCCCTTCCCATTAGCTTATCCCTAAACCCACGGTTCCTACAGCCTAACACTGACTGCATCATTCTGCGATTGTCTGACATTTCACTGATTCTTTACATTATATGGGGGGAATTCAAATGAAAGTCAGTTGGGTGTCTGTTTTTTCCTGTCTATTAGATATGGACAAACAGACACCCAACCGACTTTTCAAACAAGTCAACATAATTACAGTCCAACCCCCCATATTTATTTTCTGTATGTAAAGTTCTACATAAGAAATTCAGCCTTAGACTTATAGTCGGCAAGATAATGTTAAAGATTTATGTGCGCTCTGAAAAAATATATGCTAAAGAGTGGCCATTGAGAGAAATTGGATGCACGTTTGGGACTTATTTGTTAATACTATGAATTATACATGATGTTACGCAACTTTTCATTTGAGGATCAGATGGAATTGCCATTGGTGGTTCTCTGGGATAATAGCTGTTGAGGTTTTGTTTACCACCAGTGTAGACTGTTTAGTGTTATAAAGGTTAAGAACTGGATTCAGCTTGGTCATATTCTTCTCAAATCAGAAAAAAGGACTAACTTGAAAATACATAGTTTTGCAGGAATTCTCTCCGCCTTTTATAGGTTTCTGTCTTTTAAGCACATGTTCTTGAGCCAAAATGTAGTGTAGCTAGGTCTGGTGATCTGTGCTCATTCAACAGGCAATAATTATCTGCATTCAAAGCCTTCTTACAGTTCAGCATAATTGGGACTAATAACACACTGACCTTATGCCTGAGAATATTTATGGTGGCTGGTCTTTTCACCCTTGTCCTGTCAGTAGTGATGTAAGCCTCTCTTTGAAATCACTGCCTTTCTCGCATTGGGAACTTAAGAGATACATTGCTTTTAAATATGACAGCAAACTGTTAAAGTGTAGCTTAATTTTGGATTTTGCAGCGTGGTGGAACTTGCATTTGACATTGTATAGAAAGAGCGATCTGATTTATGGGATTAAGTTCCTAATGGTCGAGAAGGCTTCCACTGAATAATTGGCTATCGCTTTATTCACTTGTCATGGTACAATGACTTGTGTATTAAGGAAATGGGGTTTGTTAGAGGGAAGGAAGCCTTGCATGTCATCAAGAATCAAGGTGTCTCAGAGGACAACGTGATAATCAGCTTTGCCGGCCTTGAGAACAGATTTGATTTGTGATCCCTACTGATAAAATCTAGTTAACTTTTAAGCAAAAAATAATGAAAAATGTGTTTATGGAAAGAAGCGGATGTCAGATTTGTTTCTTTGTATTAATCCGTGGAAGTCTTTATCTGTGAGCAGTCTGTGTACACACAATGTAGTGTGAGTACACTTTATTACTGCTTTGTGTGTACAGTACTGCATTGTAATAAGTAATACATCTATGTAAATATCTAAATACTAATACTGTGCCTTTTTTCTCTTTTCATTTGTGCTGGATAAATTATTGTTGTCGGATTTCACAATTTGCTTCAGAAAGGATCGTATTGTGTGTGCTCCAATTCCTAGTATTATTACAGTTTCTGCCTATTGAGAGGAAAATATTATAAACCACCACTGATTTTCAGGTTATCTGTAAATACAACTTTCTACTAAAGCCTTAAAACTAGCAGATAATAACCATGTGTCTGTGTGGTGGTGTTTTCCTCAGGAGTGTTGTCATAGCACAGAAGAAGTCTGCTGCCTCCGCGCCATCCACGGTCAATGCTCTACCCCATGCAGTCAGTGTGGTGTCCTCAGTGGAGGCATCGCAAGCTACAGACGCAGACAGAGAGTCCTCTGGTAAGTCCTTTTATATTCTGATTCACAATGTGACCTAGCGTAGAAGCATAACTGGATGGCAGATAAAAACCACTTGGCCCATCAAATTTCCCCTGAACCTACCTCCCTCCAGTTTCAGTGCATGTCCTCGTGCTCTTCTTTTTTTTTTTTTCTTTTTTTTTTCCCCCAAAATGTTTTTTTTTTATAAAAGATTTCAACACACAAAATTTTACAAATGCCACATGTATCAAGTGGGCAATTCAAATACAGCAATACATTAAGTAGATACAGCACACAAACAAGTAATGCAAAATCAACTTAGGATACATCAAAAAGTGAATAAATAATAGTGTTGCCCGTCTTTGTGCTCCATTGGCACTATCAAGTGAACAGGCATTGTCCTTGTGTTCTAATACTTCTATTCCTAGCATGCATATGTAACTTGCAAATCACTTTTGCATTCAAAGGATAACATTGATGGTTTGCTAATTATTACAGAGTTTGAGGATGAAAGTGGAATTTTTCTAAAACCTGTTGTTGGCTAATAAATTGTGCAGTAGTTGCTGGCCAGGCTAGTAATACTGAATTCTTTATTTCCACTTTGTGAGAGCATGCTGCGGACTCTAATGTTCGGCACACGGCAGATTGTTTCTTTTTATACAGACGAAAGTACAAATAAGGAGCTTCCTGATTTTATTTTCACATCAAACTAAATTGCCTGACAAAAACCTAGATATCGAGTATTAACAGTGTGTAAGTAGCCTACAACTCTTTAAACGTGCTTATTTTTATTATAAAGGGGCGTCTGCCATTTTTATGAGAGAACATTCATGTGTGTACTCCATTGTCTAGCTGACAAAGAAAAGACCCATGTATTTTTTGTTACGCCAGATAAAAGCTAAAGATCCAGTTTTATAATTGTTTTTCTCAAAGTTGGCAAGAAACTTTTTTTTTTTTCCTATCCAGTTTTCCCCTGGCACGCTACATTGTTTTGACTATCATTGATTTGGTTCAGCAGCATATAGTAGGACTTGACAAATGCCTACATTTTGCTGCCTGGCTGCCAAATGGTGGGTGTGCCTGTATTGCTGCAGCCATTTTATGCTCAGGAGTGCATGTTCTGAGTGTCCATCTCAGCCTGTGCTGAATCCTCCTATACATCCCAGCCTGTGTTGTCTTCTTTTTCCAAACTCCGTCTGCATAGAGCTCTCTGGTAAGAGGGTCTGTGCGTTGCCGGAGATTGTGGCTTCGGAGGGGGTAGTTATGTAGCTACAGGGGGTTGTGTTAATCTGTTTGCCCAGTGGTAGCTGCACAGCAATGTGGCTGCAGAGGGCTGGTTTGCCTTTGGGTACCCCCTATGTTATGTGGCTGTGGGGTTGGTTTGCCTGGGTGGGGTGGCTGGAGTTGCTTGGTAATGTTACACCGGGGGCCATGGTTGGAGGGGAGGGTTTCAATTATTATTATTTTGTTTTTTGGCAGGATAGGTGGTCAATGATCACGTTCATCCTGACTTCTAGATTTTAGAAAGTTTTGTCAAGCCCTGGTATAGAGCAGTGGTTCTCAGCTCAAGTACCAACCACAGGTCATGTGTTTTGGATCTATTTAAATCATTCACAGATGAGCTGATCTATTTTGCGTGGTCAGTAATTATCCCACCTGCTTCCACAGACAGAAATCCTCAGAACTATTCAGTTCTGGAAAACTTGATGGTTGAGGTTGAGAACCACTGCTATATAGCTTTATGCTAGTAGGTGATCTTAGGCCAGGTACACACTAGGACTATATTGGCACAATTGTTCATATCGGAATGATAAATCGTGCCTTTTGTCTAGTGTATTTGTCTGTCTGATAGCGTGCTCCTGTGGGTCGCATCTGAACGACATCTTCTGGTTGGTTGTTCTGCACGGCGAACAGAAGATATCGTGTGCAGCGTAATGAAGGATTGAACTATATTCTGTTGTTCAATACATCGGACAGTGTGTACGAGCAATCTGGCATGGTCTGGAACAAAGAGAAATTGTCCCGACCATCGATCCAATTGCCCATTGTCCTAATGTGTACTTTCCCTTACTCCGGGCTACATAAAAGTACAGTATATTGAGATGTGAATACTGCTCAACAGCAGAATTTAGTTGAAACTGTATAATGCTATCCAAAATACAATGTCTTATTTGCCAACTCTCCTGATTTAGGCAGTACAGATTTCTGGGCTCTGTCCCTCTATTCCGCACTCACCCACCCTGATGTGCTTAGCATTCAAAGGGTGCTTTTAGGGGAGTTAAATGTAGAGGAAGCAGTCCAGCATGTCAGAGGTGCTGGACACACCCCATTGATCCATGGTTGCATTTGCACAAATTGCCCTAACTTAGAAAGTTGTGTGGAATGCAATTGTTTAGAGTTGTAATAAGAATTGAATGAAATAATAAAGCACGTTCTCTATAGCAGCCTATTAGTGGTTAGCTTTTTGCAGTAATCAGTAGATAAACAAAGCAAACATTTGTTTGATGGTGTGAATCTCACCACCGTAGTGCACACCATATTACATATGTAAATATACACTGGGTAGTGATAGGGTAGTTGTGCTTTAAATAGGTTTAACTACAAGAGATGTTGCATTCCTGGAACTCTAAGGGCTCCGGTGATGGCACAATGTGTTGACCTGCTTTTTGGGGTGAAGTGTACTCGGACCATAAACTTAGATGGAGTGTATTTATACAGCTTCCAGCAGTTTTTTAGAATACACGCAATAAGGCAGGTCAGACTAAAAACTCCAGACGACTTGAGGCAAATAATTGATATAATTGTAGCATAAATATAACTCACTGATGAGATCATCACAAAATGATGAGAAAGAATGTTGCACAAGAATCCAAATGAGGCATTTTAAGAAAATAAGAAAGTATGTAATATTGCCATCTCGACATTAAACATTTTGATTTCTTCATCTACCAGAAATAACACAATTATGGGACACGGTAACAATAATAATCATATCTTTGAGAAAAATGTAAGTTAATTTTTTGTTGTGAAGATAGTCCAAACAAAGCATTCCTATCATATACGCTTAAATAGAGGCTTTCAAAGACATGTGCGTTCCTCCTGTAGTACTGTAGCTCACACAGGGTAGTGTATGTGCTGTACTGTAAGTGGCAGTTATATTTTATGCTGATTGGTTTTGGAAAAAAGATGATCTTTACATGTGTGCTGCCAGTGGCATACACTGGACAGATTCAATTAGCAGTGTTTGCCACGTGGCTAAAACTCCGGGTTAAACGCCTGGCACTATTCAATTATTAGGCAATTTTCCTGCATGGTAACACTGCAGCTAACCCATATATTTTGTGTTTAGTGTCCGGAATCTATGGGTAACCCTTCACTGTAAGAACCAGGGGGTGCATTTAACACAGATTTTTCCTTGCAGTTTCTGTTGATGGAGCAGCACTAATTGAATAGTAGAAGGCGAAATTCGGCTGTGCGGCAGCTGCACTAATTGAATAGCTCAGGGCAGCGCTTTATCTGCGGGTAATTCAATCTGCCCCATTGTGTCCAATTCACTGGTCTTTTTTTTTTTTTTTAAAGAAAATGTATTGAATGGTTGAGACAATAAATACAAGGCCTGCACAGAGCTCCATACAAGAGAACAGACACAATGCGAACACCGTAGGCCTGTAAGGAACATCACATCAGCATAAATGTGTAAATGCTATGGAGGTCTCATCCAATTTTATAGTGTATATTAGAGAATCTGGAAGGAAAGTATGGTAAATGGGTGGCTGTACAAAGATAAATGGTAGAGAAAAGAATAGAGGGGAGAGGAGGGGGCACTGAGCTGGATGTATCCACATAATTGGTTGGTAGGAATTAAGAGTGGCAATAGTTCATCCATCTACAGGATTAAGGGGGAAGGCCATTAGTGGATATCCATTAAATATTTGGGAAACCTGAAAGTAGGGGGTCCATGGCTCCCATGTTTTAGTAAAGGTTTTGGATGAGTCCTATAGAATACTGGTTATGTATTCCATAGAATGTATATGCCAGACATTAGGATTGTACTCTGTCACGGTTGGGACTTACGTTTTTTTCCAAGCATCAGGCAGTTGACTTGTAGCCGCAAGGACCAAATGCCGGAACAGTTTATATTGATGGCTTGTGGCATCCGAACACTTACACCAATGAAAGAAAGTATTTGAGAGAAAAAGGGATATGTAATCCTGTTATAGTACTAGCAAGGGTGATGATCTTTTTCAAAAAGGAAACTAGCTTTGGGCAGCTCTGCTCGGGCAGAAACATTCCAATGTCTGATCCGCAGCTTCATCATAACTGAAATTTCAGGGTGCGTTCTGTTCAACCTGTAGGGGATATAGTAGCACGTACAGAACAGCTTTTAAGCATTCTCTTTAATGGGTACACAAATAGATCTAGATGCCACATTGGCATATATGTCTTCCCATTTCAGCACCTAAGGTTTCTCCCTTATCAGCCTCCCAAGCCATGTCATGTGGCTCTCTTGTCTCGGGACAAGGACCTGTAAGTTTGCAATACAGTGTGGACATAAACCCCTTAGTGCATGGCGTATTAAGGATTCTGAAGTAAGCGGTATATGAGTGAGCCTTGACTTTATTGTTGAATGAAAGTGTCAGACTTGTAAATATTGAAAAAGAACATATGGAGAATGGAAAATTTCTGGTCACAAGTGAACTCATTTAACCAATGAATCCCTTTAGTGTGCCAATCTTTAAAAGTAGCCAGATTACACCCTGGCCAAAAGTCAGTAGTGTAATATAAGAGGATTATTGGGCTCGGGTCTGGAGAAATTTGGGAATGACAATTCACAAAATCCCAGATATCGTAAATGACCGAAATGGCAAGATGGTGCAGGAATGCCTTGGGGAAGGCCAGTCGGGGGAGCTATAACAGTGGAAATCGAATGTAGTTTTTGCATTTCCGACTATATTGTCACCCACATTATCTCAGATTTAGGTTTGGTCCATAACATGCATTGAGCAAGTCTGGCGGCTATATAATAATGTTTGAAGTTGAGGACACCCAAGCCGCTGCTGGATGTGGATCTTTGCAAGATGTCCCGTCTCACCCTAGGGCATTTATTTGTCCTAATAAATTGTGGAGCGATGTGCTTCAAATATTTAAAGACCTATGGGGGAGCTGTAATTGGTAGGGTTGGGAATAAATGTAAGAGCCGTGACAAATCTATTTTGACAACATTTATTTGGCCTATCCAAGAGCTAGAACAGCGACTCCAGGTGTCAATAGCCATTTTGAATTGTGCTAACAACTTCTCATAGCCTGAAAAAGCTGGTGGTATTGCTTAGTGAGCTTAACCCACAGATATTTTGTCTGGAGCTGGGTCCAATGGAAAGAATTAGTGCCCTCAATCATATTCTTGAGAAAATATGGAACACTTCATGAATTTACGTGTCCTCCTTGCGCAGGGGCCAGGCTAATAATCTCTGAATCGTTCCAATTTTAGTATGTGCTGCGAAGTGAGCACGGCTCACTGGCTTTTTAAATGCATTTTAATTGTGTTAATAATTGTCAAACTAATTTGTTAAACCTATCATTCCAAAATAAAACTTCCTTGGTATCTTTAACCTATTGAGACATTTATTAAATAGCCTTTATTACAGGCATGTCCAAACTGCGGCCCTCCAGCTGTCGAGAAACTACATATCCCAGCATGCTCTGACACAGCTTTAGCATTCTCTGACAGCAAAACTGTGTCAGGGCATGCTGGTATATGTAGTTTCACAACAGCTGGAGGGCCGCAGTTTGGACATACCTGCTTTATTAGATCACGAAAGCACATTTAATTGTGCATTTTTCTTTTTTATACAACTGGGATCTTTTTGAAACTTTCCTCCTCTTTTGCATAGGCTAGCTAGGAAGTTTGGTATAGCATTGCTTTCTCTCTACATGATGCAACCTTTAACTGTTAGTGAAAGGTGCTTTTATGAGTTTTGACTCCTGTTCGCAAAGGTATATTATAAGCGCTGTGTGGAAGTTACACTTTTTTATTGTTTGTATTACAGCTTGTAGAAATGTGTACACACTGTACATTTATAGTCATGCTTGCAAAACATAAACTAAACTAGTAAGACAGTATGTATTTCAATTAAGAAATGGGAATAAAACATGTATATCATGTGAGGTTTTTAAGATTTTTAGAACTATTGGCCGAGCTTCATAAATGTAGGTGTTAGGCCCCCCATATATATTGTTTAAGTTGCATAATATAGAAATCTGTACCTGCATAGACGGGCTACTGCGGTTTCTGGAAATAGTAAAGTTTGCCTGTAGTTTTCCTTTTTACAGAGACATCAATACCTCTTAATAACATCAATTTTAAATCAGGTTTGTTAAAAAAATAAAGTACTGTGACTTTATTAAATCTGTAAGTCCCTACTTGGAACACAACTTTGTAAACAGAAACTTTGAAAAAACAGAGGGCCGCATTTTCCAGGGTGCTCAATCTTTGTACATATGTAAATTCAGTCTTCACTTACTGTATATTTCTATGTTTAAATAAACCCCACAAATATTATAATGTTTTTTAGTGGGTAAGATTAACAGATTTAAGTCACTTCAGAGTAAATACAAATACATAAACTCCCTTTTATGAGGCAGCAGGAAAGAGAAAGGGTCTTAAACGATACTTTATTGCAGAAGACATTATTTGTCTAGAGCCTTGGGGACTGTGAATGTTCAATAAGCTGCACAGAGAAGGGTGCTAGACAGATGATCTATTTGCATTTTCTTTTATGTTCTTGTGAGTGTCTGTAAAACTGTCAGTTTGAAGGAGCCAGTTTATCAGTGAGAGGATAAGAGCTGGATAAGTCGGTTTGATTCCACATGTTTGGAGTGGCTACTGTACTTATTACCCACATGTGCATTTGTAGATCTAATCAGGCTTTGTCTGTAGCGATGGAAATCAGATTTTATACTCTAGGATGATCTTTTGTATTAAAGTTTCTTTGCTATTTTATTTGATAGTTTTAAAGCAGCTATAATGGTTGAGGCTCATGCACTACATACTCATACATTTATACATACCACATAAACATTCACCCATATAAAACACTAATCATTTTATTTAGTCCTTTTTTTCTATAATTCTGTGCTTGTTGTACACTCTATGTAATACACTGTATTTCTGCAAATGTACTAAAGTTATGCGTATTTTAAACTTGCATAATTCAAGTATTAATGTACATTATATTTTTTATATAGGCAGTGGATCGTCTAATTCAAAGCTGCCATCCGTCCAGGCCGTCAATCCTGTGTTAGAGGATTCTGCTTCTCATATGAGGTGAGCCTGTCCATTTCTCCACTGGCACATCTTAAGTTATAGGCACTCTAACCATATATTTTGTACTTTGCCTTTGTGTGTGACTACTGGGAATACTGTACAAAGCACAAGAAATGCTTGTGTGTCTAACTTCTGTAAGTAATATATACTGTATAAATGATGAGTTCTGTCTGTCATCACGTTAATGTTCATTTGGAAAATTTATATTAGAAAAAAATAGCCCACCCACTACTGTTACTGATGTTCAAAATCATCTCTGAAATATGCATTGCCATATATAAAAGCACAAGGCTGTCTGTGCCATATTATCTAACTTTACAGTAGGGTCTACAGTATCCTGTATATTATAAGAGATTATTTTCCATGACTGTCTATGGCAAAAACTCTGCTTCCAGAGTTAAATATTTAGCAGACTTTGTCCCTCTATTATAATCCTTTCTCTAACGTCCTAGTGGATGCTGGGGACTCCGTAAGGACCATGGGGAATAGACGGGCTCCGCAGGAGACTGGGCACTCTAAAGAAAGATTTAGTACTATCTGGTGTGCACTGGCTCCTCCCTCTATGCCCCTCCTCCAGACCTCAGTTAGAATCTGTGCCAGGACAGAGCTGGGTGCTTTTAGTGAGCTCTCCTGAGCTTGCTAATAAGAAAGTATTTTAGTTAGGTTTTTTATTTTCAGAGAGCTTCTGCTGGCAACAGACTCTCTGCTATGTGGGACTGAGGGGAGAGAAGCAAACCTACTAACTGCGGCTAGGTTGCGCTTCTTAGGCTACTGGACACCATTAGCTCCAGAGGGATCGAACACAGGACCTGACCTTGTCGTCCGTTCCCGGAGCCGCGCCGCCGTCCCCCTCGCAGAGCCAGAAGCCGGCAGAAGCAGAGAAGACATCGAAATCGGCGGCAGAAGACTCCTGTCTTCACATGAGGTAGCGCACAGCACTGCAGCTGTGCACCATTGCGCCCACACTAACCCACACACTCCGGTCACTGTAGGGTGCAGGGCGCAGGGGGGGGCACCCTGGGCAGCAATTGATACCACCTGGCGAAAGCTGCATATAGACAGTTGGACACTGTTATATGCATGAGCCCCTGCCATTAATTTTACACAAAATCGCGGGACAGAAGCCCGCCGCTGAGGGGGCGGGGGCCTTCTTACTCAGCACTCACCAGCGCCATTTTCTCTCCACAGCTCCGCTGAGAGGAAGCTCCCCAGGCTCTCCCCTGCAGAATCACGGTAGAAGGGTAAAAAAGAAAGGGGGCGCACATAAATTTAGGCGCATTAATCATAATACAGCAGCTACTGGGTAAACACTAAGTCACTGTGTGATTCCTGGGTCATATAGCGCTGGGGTGTGTGCTGGCATACTCTCTCTCTGTCTCTCCAAAAGGCCTTGTGGGGGTCCTGTCCTCATTTAGAGCTTCCCCTGTGTGTGTGGTGTGTCGGTACGCGTGTGTCAACATGTTTGACGAAGAGGGCTATGTGGAGGCAGAGCAAGTGCAGTTGAATGACGTGTCGCCGCCGACGGTGCCGACACCTGATTGGATGGATATGTGGAAGGTGTTAAGTGAATGATCATGTAAACTCCTTACATAAAAGGTTGGATAAAGCTGATACCTTGGGCCAGTCAGGGTCTCAACCCATGCCTGATCCTACAGCGCAGAGGCCCTCAGGGTCTCAAAAGCGCCCACTATCCAAAATGGTTGACACAGATGTCGACACGGATTCTGACTCCAGTGTCGACGACGATGATGCAAAATTGCAACCGAAAATGACAAAAGCTATCCGCTACATGATCATAGCGATGAAGGATGTTTTACACATATCAGAGGTAAACCCTGTCCCTGACAAGAGGGTTTATATGTATGGGGAGAAAAGGCAAGAGGTGACTTTTCCCCCTTCACATGAGTTAAATGAGTTATTTGAAAGAGCGTGGGATTCCCCTGATAAGAAAGTCCTGATTTCCAAAAGGTTACTTATGGTGTACCCTTTCCCGCCAGAGGACAGGATGCGCTGGGAATCCTCCCCTAGGGTAGATAAATCTCTCACACGCTTATCTAAGAAGGTGGCCCTGCCGTCACAGGATACGGCCGCCCTAAAGGATCCTGCAGATAGAAAGCAGGAAAATATCCTGAAATCTGTTTATACACATTCAGGGACTCTACTGAGGCCGGCAATTGCGTCGGCGTGGATGTGTAGTGCTGTAGCAGCGTGGACAGATAATCGGTCTGAGGAAATGGATACCTTGGACAGGGATACCATTATGCTGACCCTGGGGCATATAAAAGACACTGTCCTATATATGAGGGATGCCCAGAGGGACATTTGCCTACTGGGCTCTAGAATTAATGCAATGTCAATTTCTGCCAGGAGGGTCCTGTGGACTCGGCAGTGGACAGGTGATGCCGACTCCAAAAAACACATGGAGGTGTTACCTTACAAGGGTGAGGAATTGTTTGGGGACGGTCTCTCGGACCTGGTTTCCACAGCTATTGCTGGGAAGTCAAACGTTTTGCCATATATTCCCTCACAACCTAAGAAAGCACCGTATTACCAAATGCAGTCCTTTCGCGCACAAAGAAGCAAGAAGGTCAGAGGTGCTTCCTTTCTTGCTAGAGGCAGGGGTAGAGGAAAAAAGCTGCACCTTACAGCTAGTTCCCAGGAACAGAAGTCCTCCCCGGCTTCCACTAAATCCACCGCATGACGCTGGGGCTCCACGGGTGGAGCCAGGAGCGGTGGGGGCGCGTCTCCTACATTTCAGCCACCAGTGGGTTCGCTCACAGGTGGATCCCTGGGCTATACAGATTGTGTATCAGGGATACAAGCTGGAATTCGAGGTGATGCCCCCTCAACGTTACTTAAAATCGGCCCTGCCTGCTTCTCCTATAGAAAGGGAAGTAGTGGTAGCGGCAATTCACAAGCTATTTCTCCAGCAGGTGGTGGTAAAGGTTCCCCTTCCTCAACAGGGAAAGGGATACTATTCCACAATGTTTGTGGTACCGAAACCGGACGGTTCGGTCCGACCTATATTGAATTTAAAGTCCCTGAACATTTATCTGAAAAGATTCAGGTTCAAAATGGAATCGCTCGGAGCGGTCATTGCAAGCCTGGAAGAGGGGGATTTTATGGTGTCTCTGGACATCAAGGATGCTTACTTGCATGTCCCCATTTATCCACCTCATCAGGAGTGCCTCAGATTTGTGGTACAGGACTGTCATTACCAATTCCAGATGTTGCCGTTTGGGCTCTCCACGGCACCGAGAATATTTACCAAGGTAATGGCAGAAATGATGGTGATCCTGAGAAAGCAAGGAGTCACAGTTATCCCATACTTGGACGATCTCCTCATAAAGGCGAGATTGAGGGAGCAGTTGCAGATCAGCGTAGCGCACTCACAGGAAGTGTTGCAACAGCATGGCTGGATTCTGAATATCCCAAAGTCGCAGCTGATTCCTACGACGCGTCTGCCCTTTCTGGGCATGATTCTGGAGACAGACCAGAAGAAGGTGTTTCTCCCGGCGGAGAAGGCTCAAGAGCTTGTGACTCTAGTCAGAGACCTCTTAAAACCGAAACAGGTGTCTGTGCATCACTGTCCTGGGAAAGATGGTGGCATCGTACGAAGCCATTCCCTTTGTCAGGTTCCATGCGAGGATCTTTCAATGGGATCTGTTGGACAAGTGGTCCAGATCGCATCTTCAGATGCATCGGCTGATCACCCTGTCCCCCAGGGCCAGGGTGTCTCTTCTGTGGTGGCTACAGAGTGCTCACCTTCTCGAGGGCCGCAGGTTCGGCATACAGGACTGGGTCCTGGTGACCACGGATGCGAGCCTCCGAGGGTGGGGGGCAGTCACTCAGGGAAGAAACTTCCAAGGGTTGTGGTCAAGTCAGGAGGCCTGTCTGCACATAAATATCCTGGAACTAAGGGCCATATTCAACGCCCTGAGTCAAGCAGAGCCCCTGCTTCGCAACCAACCGATGCTGATTCAGTCAGACAACGTCACCGCGGTGGCTCATGTGGACCGCCAGGGCGGCACAAGAAGCAGAGTTGCGATGGCGGAAGCCGCCAGGATTCTTCGGTGGGCGGAGGGTCACGTGCAAGCACTGTCAGCAGTGTTCATTCCGGGGGTGGACAACTGGGAAGCAGACTTCCTCAGCAGGCTCGACCTTCACCCGGGAGAGTGGGGACTTAATCACGAAGTCTTCACTCAGATTACAAATTGATGGGAACTGCCACAGGTAGACATGATGGCGTCCCGTCTCAACAAAAAGTTACAAAGGTATTGCGCCAGGTCAAGAGACCCTCAGGCGATAGCTGTGGACGCCCTGGTAACACCGTGGGTTTTCCAGTCGGTCTATGTGTTTCCTCCTCTTCCTCTCATACCCAAGGTGCTGAGAATCGTAAGAAGAAGAGGAGTGAGAACAATACTCATTGTTCCGGATTGGCCAAGATGGACTTGGTACCCGGAACTGCAAGAAATGCTCACTGAGGACCCATGGCCTCTGCCTCTCAGACAGGACCTGTTGCAACAGGGGCCCTGCCTGTTCCAAGATTTACCGCGGCTGCGTTTGACGGCATGGCGGTTGAACGCCGGATCCTAGCGGAAAAAGGCATTCCGGAGGAAGTTATTCCTACGCTGATAAAGGCTAGGAAGGACGTGACAGCAAAGCATTATCACCGCATATGGCGAAAATATGTTGCTTGGTGTGAGGCCAGGAAGGCCCCTACAGAGGAATTCCAACTGGGCAGATTTCTGCATTTTCTACAGTCTGGAGTGACTATGGGCTTGAAGTTAGGATCCATAAAGGTCCAGATTTCGGCCCTATCCATTTTCTTTCAAAAGGAACTGGCTTCTCTTCCTGAGGTTCAGACGTTTGTTAAGGGAGTGCTGCATATTCAGCCCCCCTTTGTGCCACCAGTGGCACCTTGGGATCTTAACGTGGTGTTGGGTTTCCTGAAATCCCACTGGTTTGAGCCACTTAAGACCGTGGAGCTGAAGTATCTCACGTGGAAGGTGGTCATGCTATTGGCCTTAGCTTCGGCTAGGCGTGTGTCAGAATTGGCGGCTTTGTCGTGTAAAAGCCCCTATCTGGTTTTCCATGTGGACAGGGCAGAATTACGGACTCGTCCCCAATTTCTGCCAAAGGTGGTGTCATATTTTCATTTGAACCAACCTATTGTAGTGCCTGCGGCTACTCGTGACTTGGAGGATTCCAGGTTACTAGATGTAGTCATGGCTTTGAAGATTTATGTAGCCAGAACGGCTGGAGTCAGGAAAACTGACTCGCTTTTATCCTGTATTCCCCCAACAAGTTGGGTGCTCCTGCTTCAAAGCAAACCGTTGCCCGCTGGATCTATAACACGATTCAGCAGGCTCATTCTGCGGCTGGATTGCCGCATCCAAAATCAGTGAAAGCCCATTCCACAAGGAAGGTGGGCTCTTCTTGGGCGGCTGCCCGAGGGGTCTCAGCATTACAGCTTTGCCGAGCTGCTACTTGGTCGGGTTCAAACACATTTGCAAAATTCTACAAGTTTGATACCCTGGCGGAGGAGGACCTTGAGTTTGCCCATTCGGTGCTGCAGAGTCATCCGCACTCTCCCGCCCGTTTGGGAGCTTTGGTATAATCCCCATGGTCCTTACGGAGTCCCCAGCATCCACTAGGACGTTAGAGAAAATAAGATTTTACTCACCGGTAAATCTATTTCTCGTAGTCCGTAGTGGATGCTGGGCGCCCGTCCCTAGTTCGGACTTTCTGCAATAAGTGTATGTAGTTATTGCTTAATAATGGGTTATGTTATGTTGGCATCCATTGTTTGATGCCCTGTTGTTCATACTGTTGACTGGATAAGTGTATCACAAGTTATACGGTGTGATTGGTGTGGCTGGTATGAGTCTTACCCGGGATTCCAAAATCCTTTCCTTATAATGTCTGCTCTTCCGGGCACAGTTTCCTTAACTGAGGTCTGGAGGAGGGGCATAGAGGGAGGAGCCAGTGCACACCAGTAGTACTAAATCTTTCTTTAGAGTGCCCAGTCTCCTGCGGAGCCAGTTTATTCCCCATGGTCCTTACGGAGTCCCCAGCATCCACTACGGACTACGAGAAATCGATTTACCGGTGAGTAAAATCTTATTTTTACCATCTTTTTGCAGTACTCTTGTCAGCCTTATTAATTTAATACTGAGAATAGCTTTGCACTTAAACTATTGTCAGTTGGTAAATATTGTGTAATCTGTTAAGTCATTTGAAGGTGATCCGATAAGGATCCCGGCAGTCGAAACACCGGTGCCAGAATCCCGACACTGCTTGGAATGCTGACACTGGCATCCCCACTAGGATCACAATCCCAACCGGCGGGATCCCAAACAAGTGTGTGCCTGCCCGCTGGATGTGGGGGAGGGAGGGTGTTAGGTTTACTTTGCCCCTGTCGGGATTCTCACTTTCAGGATGATGCTGTATTCAGACCTCCGGCGTATCAAACCCAACCCATTTGAGTTATGGGCTGATTTTGCAGCTATGAAAATTATAGATCATACAAACAAGTGGCAGACACAGATCTGCATACTTGCTCATATTCTGCATTGAGGGACAGTAGTTTGTAGCATATTCCTCTCTTACTACGTAGAACATTTCTTAGATTACTGTGCCTTTAGGCAACTCTGAGAATTTCTGTGTTTTCCAGGACTGTCTTCTTGACTTACTAGTGTCCCTGCTAAGATGTTACTGTGCTTGAATTTATTACATACAAGAACAGATAGGTAATTAAACCCCTTACACCTGTTTGCTATATTTTCTGACCCTTTTTATATATTAGTATTACAGATCGGTTGGAGCACGCATTGGAGAAAGCTGCCCCTCTTCTGAGGGAGATATTTGTGGATTTTGCCCCATTTCTGTCTCGCACACTTTTAGGGAGCCATGGCCAAGAGTTACTGATTGAGGGAACAAGTAAGTAAAGACTTTTTTTTTATTTTATTTTTTTTACCTGACAATTATTGAAAATCCAGAAAACTTTTGAAACTTTAGAACGTAAGCCTAAACTCTGCCTGCACAACAGGAGGCCCCACCCCCACGGAGCTTTCTATGGCTGCTCCCTCCACAGACACAGCCAGCACTACCTGCACGGAGTCCTGTCCGCACCTGAAGCCGGTGCTACCCCCATTTGCGCCCAATCCCCTCCACCTGCAGAACCCCTCATACCAGTGAATAATTGGGCCAATGAGAGAGATGGTGGGAGGGAGGGGTGGACATGGATGAGAGAGTGAGAGACATAGGGAAAAAAAAGAGAGAAATATGACAGCGACTCAGACAGGTGGTTCTGGAAGGAAATGAAACTCAGGGAAGACACTTGTCAGTACTCTTTCGAACATATGGGGGTCTTAGCCACTCTTACCATGTTAGATTCTGTCAGGTGGCTCACTTGTTCATCTACGCATCACAGTAACGTTCCCCTGATCAGCTCCATCAATAAGCATCACTTAGTCTTTTATTTAAAACTGCACCTAGGTCCAGCACATTGCCAGAACAATGTGTTTCTCTGCAGGAACAGTTCTTGGTCTGGGCTTCTGCTCTATTCCTGTCTTTGCTGCGGTGTTCTCCTCCTGCTCTACAGATTCCATTTGCTGCCAATGCTTCTGTGTCTACATCTGTTTCCGGTGCTGCTGCACTTTGCTCCAGCAGACTCAGACTTTCCACCTGATCTGGTTGTCTGTCCTACTGCCAGCACAATCGGCCTTCTGTAGCGGTTCATTTTCCACTCAGCTGGTTAGTTACTAGTTTCCCTGTTCTAGGTGTCCTGAGTCTCATCAGACACAGTTCCAGTGCTGTGATCAGAGTTTGAATTCCGGGTCTGTGCAACTGTTGCGGTTGGCAGTCCTGTGAGTTCTATTTCTCTGACGTCCTAGTGGATGCTGGGTACTCCGTAAGGACCATGGGGAATAGACGGGCTCCGCAGGAGACTGGGCACTCTAAAAGAAAGATTAGGTACTATCTGGTGTGCACTGGCTCCTCCCTCTATGCCCCTCCTCCAGACCTCAGTTAGAATATGTGCCCGGCTCGAGCTGGTTGCACACTAGGGGCTCTCCTGAGCTTCTAGTAAAGAAAGTATTTGTTAGGTTTTTTATTTTCAGTGAGATCTGCTGGCAACAGACTCACTGCTACGAGGGACTTAGGGGAGAGAAGCGAACCTACCTGCTTGCAGCTAGCTTGGGCTTCTAGGCTACTGGACACCATTAGCTCCAGAGGGATCGAACACAGGCCCAGCCTCGGTCGTCCGGTCCCGGAGCCGCGCTGCCGTCCCCCTTGCAGAGCCAGAAGCAAGAAGAACGTCCTGGAAATCGGCGGCTGAAGACTCCGGTCTTCATTAAGGTAGCGCACAGCACTGCAGCTGTGCGCCATTGCTCCTCATGCACACCACATACTCCGGTCACTGATGGGTGTAGGGCACTGGGGGGGGCGCCCTGGGCTGCAATTAGAGTACCTTAAATTGGCAAAAAGCACATAATATAGTCTAATAAACTATATATGTGCAAAAATCCCCTGCCATAATATTAATATAAGAGCGGGAGAAGTCCGCCGTGAAGGGGGCGGGGCTATCTCCCTCAGCACACTGGCACCATTTTCTCTTCACAGTTCAGCTGGAAGACAGCTCCCCAGGCTCTCCCCTGCAGTTTCCAGGCTCAAAGGGTTAAAAAGAGAGGGGGGGCACTAAATTTAGGCGCAAACTATACATGTAAAGCAGCTATAGGGAAAAATCACTTTCTGTAATAGTGTAAATCCCTAATTATATAGCGCTGTGGTGTGTGCTGGCATACTCTCTCTCTGTCTCCCCAAAGGACTTTGTGGGGTCCTGTCCTCAGTCAGAGCATTCCCTGTGTGTGTGCGGTGTGTCGGTACGGCTGTGTCGACATGTTTGATGAGGAGGCTTATGTGGAGGCGGAGCAGGTGCCGATAAATGTGATGTCACCCCCTGCGGGGTCGACACCAGAGTGGATGGATATGTGGAAGGTATTAACCGACAGTGTCAACTCCTTACATAAAAAGCTGGATGACGTAACAGCCGTGGGACAGCCGGCTTCTCAGCCCGTGCCTGCCCAGGCGTCTCAAAGACCATCAGGGGCTCACAAACGCCCGCTACCTCAGATGGCAGATACAGATGTCGACACGGAGTCTGACTCCAGTGTCGACGAGGATGAGACATATACACAATCCACAAGGGGCATCCGTTACATGATTACGGCAATGAAAAATGTGTTACACATTTCTGACATTAACCCAGGTACCACTAAAAAGGGTATTATGTTTGGGGAGAAAAAGCAGCCAGTGTTTTTTCCCCCATCAGATGAGTTGAATGAAGTGTGTGAAGAAGCGTGGGGTTCCCCCGATAAGAAACTGGTAATTTCTAAAAAATTACAGATGGCGTACCCTTTCCTGCCAGAGGATAGGTCACGTTGGGAGATATCTCCTAGGGTGGATAAGGCGCTCACACGCTTGTCAAAAAAGGTGGCACTGCCGTCTCAGGATACGGCCGCCTTGAAGGAGCCTGCTGATAGAAAGCAGGAGGCTATCCTGAAGTCTGTATATACACACTCAGGTACTATACCAAGACCTGCAATTGCTTCAGCATGGATGTGTAGTGCTGCTGCAGCGTGGTCTGATACCCTGTCAGATAATATTGATACCCTCGACAGGGATACTATTTTGCTAACCATAGAGCATATTAAAGACGTCGTCTTATATATGAGGGATGCACAGAGGGATATTTGCCGGCTGGCATCTAGAATTAATGCAATGTCCATTTCTGCCAGGAGGGTATTATGGACCCGGCAGTGGACAGGTGATGCTGATTCTAAAAGGCACATGGAGGTTTTGCCTTATAAGGGTGAGGAATTGTTTGGGGATGGTCTCTCGGACCTCGTGTCCACAGCAACAGCTGGGAAATCGACATTTTTACCTCAGGCTCCCTCACAACCTACGAAAGCACCGTACTATCAGGTACAGTCCTTTCGGCCTCAGAAAGGCAAGCGAATCAAAGGTGCTTCCTTTCTGCTCAGAGGCAGGGGGAGAGGGAAAAAGCTGCACCAGACAGCCAGTTCCCAGGAACAAAAATCCTCCCCTGCTTCTACTGAGTTCACCGCATGACGCTGGGGCTCCACAGACGGAGCCAGGTGCGGTGGGGGCGCGTCTCCGGAACTTCAGCGACCAGTGGGTTCGCTCACAGGTGGATCTCTGGGTTCTACAAGTGGTATCGCAGGGATACAAGCTGGAATTCGAGGCGTCTCCCCCTCGCCGTTACCTCAAATCAGCCTTGCCAACTACTCCCCAGGACAGGGAGGTAGTACTGGCGGCAATTCACAAGCTGTACCTCCAGCAGGTGATAATAAAAGTTCCCCTCCTTCAACAGGGACGGGGTTACTATTCCACAATGTTTGTGGTACCGAAACCAGACGGTTCGGTGAGACCCATTCTAAATTTGAAATCCTTGAACACTTATATAAGGAAGTTCGAGTTCAAAATGGAATCGCTCAGGGCGGTTATTGCAAGCCTGGAAGAGGGGGATTACATGGTATCACTGGACATCATGGATGCTTACCTACATGTCCCCATTTACCCACCTCACCAGGAGTACCTCAAGGTTGTGGTACAGAACTGCCATTACCAATTCTAGACGTTGCCGTTTGGCCTGTCCACGGCACCGAGGGTGTGTTCCAAGGTAATGGCCAAAAATGATGAGATTCCTTCGAAAGAAGGGAGTTATAATTATCCCGTACTTGGACGATCTCCTTATAAAGGCGAGGTCCAAGGAGCAGTCGTTGATCGGAGTAGCACTATCTCAGGAAGTGCTACAACAGCACGGCTGAATTCTGAATATCCCAAAGTCGCAGCTGGTTCCTACGACGCGTCTGCTGATATTGGGCATGTTTCTGGACACAGAACAGAAGAAGGTGTTTCTCCCGGAGGAGAAGGCCAAGGAGTTGTCATCTCGGGTCAGAGACCTCCTAAAACCAAAACAGGTGTCGGTGCATCATTGCACGCGAGTCCTGGAAAAGGTGGTAGCTTCATACGAAGCAATTCCCTTCGGCAGGTTCCATGCAAGGAACTTTCAGTGGGACCTGTTAGACAAGTGAGGATTGCATCTTCAGATGCATCAGCTGATCACCCTGTCCCCGGGGCCAGGGTGTCTTTGCTGTGGTGGCTGCAGAGTGCTCATCTTCTCGAGGGCCGCAGATTCGGCATTCAGGACTGGGTCCTGGTGACCGCGGATGCAAGCCTCCGAGGTTGGGGAGCAGTCACTCAGGGAATAAAATTTCCAAGGACAATGGTCGAGTCAGGAGACTTCCCTACACATAAATATTCTGGACCTAAGGGCCAGTTACAATGCCCTAAGGCAAGCAGAACCCCTGCTTCAAAACCAGCCGGTGCTGATTCAGTCAGACAACACCACGGCTGTCGCCCATGTAAACCGACAAGGCGGCACAAGAAGCAGGATGGCGTTGGCAGAAGCCACAAGGATTCTCCGATGGGTGGAGTATCACGTGCTAACACTGTCAGCAGTGTTCATTCCGGGTGTGGAAAACTAGGAAGCAGACTTCCTCAGCAGGCACGACCTCCACCCGGGAGAGTGGGGACTTCATCCAGAAGTCTTCACGCAGATTGTGAACCGTTGGGAACGGCCACAGGTGGACATGATGGTGTCCCGCCTCAACAAAAAGCTACAAAAGTATTGCGCCAGGTCAAGAGACCCTCAGGCGATAGCTGTGGACGCACTAGTGACACCGTGGGTGTACCAGTAGGTTTATGTGTTCCCTCCTCTTCCTCTCATACCCAAGGTACTGAGGATAGTAAGTAAGAGAGGAGTAAGAACTATACTCGTAGTTCCGGATTGGCCAAGAAGAACTTGGTACCCAGAACTACAAGAAATGATCTCGGAGGACCCATGGCCTCTGTGTCTCAGACGGACCTGTTACTGCAGGGGCCCTGTCTGTTCCAAGACTTACCGCGGCTGCTCTTGAAGGCTTGGCGGTTGAACGCAGGATCCTAACGGAAAAGGGCGTTCCAGATGAAGTGATTCCTACGCTGTTAAAGGCTAGGAAAGACGCTGCCTGAAGTTCAGACGTGGTTAAGGGAGTGCTGCATATTCAGCCCCCTTTTGTGCCTCCAGTGGCACCTTAGGATCTCAACGTAGTGTTCGTTTTCCTAAAATCACATTGTTTTGAGCCACTTCAGAACGTGGAGCTGAAGTATCTCACGTGGAACGTGGTCATATATATATATATTTGGCCTTGGCTTCGGCTAGGCGTGTGTCAGAATTGGCGGCTTTGTCATGTGAAAGCCCTTATCTGATCTTGCATAGGGACAGGGCAGAATTGAGGACTCGTCGCCAATTTCTCCCTAAGGTGGTATCAGCTTTTCATTTGAACCAACCTATTGTGGTGCCTGCGGCTACTCGGGACTTGGAGGCCTCCAAGTTGCTGGATGTAGTCCGGGCCCTGAAAATCTATGTTTCCAGGACGGCTAGAATCAAAAATACTGACTCGCTGTTATCCTGCATGCACCCAACAAGCTGGGTGCTCCTGCTTCTAAGCAGACTATTGCTCGCTGGATCTGTGGCGCGATTCAACTTGCACATTCTGCGGCTGGACTGCCGCATCCTAAATCAGTAAAAGCCTATTCCACGAGGAAGGGGGCTCTTCTTGGGCGCCTGCCCGAGGGGTCTCGGCATTACAACTTTGCCGAGCTGCTACCTGGTCGGGGTCAAACACGTTTGCAAAATTATACAGTTTGATACCCTGGCTGAGGAGGACCTTGAGTTTGCTCATGCGGTGCTGCAGAGTCATCCGCACTCTCCCGCCCGTTTGGGAGCTTTGGTATAATCCCCATGGTCCTTACGGAGTACCCAGCATCCACTAGGACGTCAGAGAAAATAAGAATTTACTCACCGGTAATTCTATTTCTCGTAGTCCGTAGTGGATGCTGGGAGCCCGTCCCAAGTGCGGACTCTCTGCAATACGTGTATATAGTTATTGCTTAACTAAAGGGTTTTGTTATGAGCCATCTGTAAATGAGGCTCATTTGTTGTTCATACTGTTAACTGGGTATAGTTATCACAAGTTGTACGGTGTGATTGGTGTGGCTGGTATGAGTCTTACCCGGGATTCCAAATCCTTTCCTTGTAGTGTCAGCTCTTCCGGGCACAGTTTCCCTAACTGAGGTCTGGAGGAGGGGCATAGAGGGAGGAGCCAGTGCACACCAGATGGTACCTAATCTTTCTTTTAGAGTGCCCAGTCTCCTGCGGAGCCCGTCTATTCCCCATGGTCCTTACGGAGTACCCAGCATCCACTACGGACTACGAGAAATAGAATTACCGGTGAGTAAATTCTTATTTTCTCTAACGTCCTAGTGGATGCTGGGGACTCCGTCAGGACCATGGGGATTAGCGGCTCCGCAGGAGACAGGGCACAAAAATAAAGCTTTAGGATCAGGTGGTGTGCACTGGCTCCTCCCCCTATGACCCTCCTCCAAGCCCCAGTTAGGTTTTTGTGCCCGTCCGAGCAGGGTGCAATCTAGGTGGCTCTCCTAAAGAGCTGCTTAGTAAAAGTTTTTAGGTTTTTTATTTTCAGTCCTGCTGGCAACAGGCTCACTGCATCGAGGGAATAAGTGGAGAGAAGTGAACTCACCTGCGTGCAGGATGGATTGGCTTCTTAGGCTACTGGTCACCATTAGCTCCAGAGGGATCGAATACAGGCCCAGCCATGGAGTCCGGTCCCGGAGCCGCGCCGCCGACCCCCCTTGCAGATGCCGAAGATTGAAGAGGTCCAGAAACAGGCGGCAGAAGACTTTTCAGTCTTCATGAGGTAGCGCACAGCACTGCAGCTGTGCGCCATTGTTGTCAGCACACTTCACACAGCGGTCACTGAGGGTGCAGGGCGCTGGGGGGGGGCGCCCTGGGCAGCTATGTATAATACCTTTTTTATGGCTAAAAATACATCACATATAGCCCTTGAGGCTATATGGATGTATTTAACCCCTGCCAGATCTCACAAACTCCGGGAGAAGAGCCCGCCGTTTTAGGGGGCGGGGCCTATTCTCCTCAGCACACGGCGACATTTTCCTGCTCAGCTCTGCTGTGAGGAAGGCTCCCAGGCTCTCCCCTGCACTGCACTACAGAAACAGGGTTAAAACAGAGAGGGGGGGCACTTATTTGGCGATATGATTACATATGTGAAAATGCTATAAGGGAAAACACTTGTATAAGGGGTTGTCCCTGTATAATTATAGCGTTTTTGGTGTGTGCTGGCAAACTCTCCCTCTGTCTCCCCAAAGGGCTAGTGGGGTCCTGTCCTCTATCAGAGCATTCCCTGTGTGTGTGCTGTGTGTCGGTACGTGTGTGTCGACATGTAGGAGGACGATGTTGGTGAGGAGGCGGAGCAAATTGCCTGTATTGGTGATGTCACTCTCTAGGGAGTCGACACCGGAATGGATGGCTTATTTAGGAATTACGTGATAATGTCAACACGATGCAAGGTCGGTTGACGACATGAGACGGCCGGCAAACAAATTAGTACCTGTCCAGGCGTCTCAGACACCGTCAGGGGCTTGTAAAAACGCCCATTTACCTCAGTTGGTCGACACAGACACGGACACTGACTTCAGTGTCGACGGTGAAGAAACAAACGTATTTTCCTTTAGGGCCACACGTTACATGTTAAGGGCAATGAAGGAGGTGTTACATATTTCTGATACTACAAGTACCACAAATAAGGGTATTATGTAGGGTGGGAATAATCTACTTGTAGTTTTTCCTGAATCAGATAAATTAAAGTGTGTGATGATACGTGGGTTTCCTCCGATAGAAAATTATTGGAGGTATACCCTTTCCCGCCAGAAGTGAGGGCGAGTTGGGAAACACACCTTAGGGTGGATAAGGCGCTCACACGCTTATAAAAACAAGTGGCGTTACCGTCTCCAGATACGGCCGCCCTCAAGGAGCCAGCTGATAGGAAGCTGAAAAATATCCTAAAAAGTATATACACACATACTGGTGTTATACTACGACCAGCAATCGCCTCAGCCTGGATGTGCAGCGCTGGGGGGGCTTGGTCGGATTTCCTGACTGAAAATATTGATACCCTTGACAGGAACAATATTTTATTGACTATAGAGCATTTTAAGGATGCATTTCTATATATGCGAGATGCGCAGAGGGATATTTGCATTCTGGCATCAAGAGTAGATGTGATGTCCATATCTGCCAGACGATGTTTATAGACACGACAGTGGTCAGGTGATGCAGAGTCCAGACGGCACATGGAAGTATTGCCGTATAAAGGGGCGGTCCATCGGACCTGGTGGCCATGGCAACAGCTGGAAAATCCACTTTTGTTACCCCAAGTCACATCTCAGCAGAAAAGGACACAGTCTTTTCATTCTCAGTCCTTTCGTACCCATAAAGGCAGGCGGGCAAAAGGCCAGTCATATCTGCCCAGGGTTAGAGGAAAGGGAAGAAGACTGCAGCAGGCAGCCCATTCCCAGGAACAGAAGTCCTCCACAGCTTCTGCCAAGTCCGCAGCATGACGCTGGGGCCATACAAGCGGACTCAGGTGCGGTGGGGGGTCATCTCAAGAGTTTCAGCACGCAGTGGGCTCACTCGCAAGTGGACTCCTGGATCCTACACGTAGTATCCCAGGTGTACATTGGAAATTCGAGACGTCTTCCCCTCACAAGTTCCTGAAGTCTGCTTTACCAACGTCTCCCTCCGACAGGGAGGCAGTATTGGGAAAAAATTCACAGGCTGTATTCCCAGCAGGTGATAATCAAAGTACCCCTCCTACAACAAGGGAAGGGGTATTATTCCACACTATATTGTGGTACTGAAGCCAAACGGCTCGGTGAGATCTAAAAGATTTGAACAATTACATACAAGGGTTCAAATCAAGATGGAGTCACTCAGAGCAGTGATAGCGAACCAGGACGATATGGTGTCACTGGATATCAGGGACGATTCCCTACATGTCCAAATTTTGCCCTTCTCACCAAGGGTATCTCAGGTTCGTGGTACAGAACTGTCACTATCAGTTCAGACGCTGCCGTTTGGATTGTCCACGGCACCCCGGGTCTTTACCATGGTAATGGCCGAAATGATGATTCTTCCTAAAAGAAATATGGACGCTTTCCTGATAAGGGCAAGGTCCAGAGAACAGTTGGCGGTCGGAGTAGCACTATCTCAAGTAGTTCTACGACAGCACGAGTGGGTTCTAAATATTCCAAAATCGCAGCTTTTTCCGACGACACGTCTAATGTTCCTAGGAATGATTCTGGACACAGTCCAGAAAAGGATGTTTTCTCCCGGAGAAGAAGGCCAGGGAGTTATCCGAGCTAGTCAGGAACCTCCTAAAACCAGGAAAAGTATCAGTGCATCAGTGCACAAGGGTCCTGTGAAAAATGGTGGTTTCTTACAAAGCGATCCCATTCGGTAGATTTCACGCAAGAACATTTCAGTGGAATCTGCTGGGAAAATGGTCCGGATCGCATCTTCAGATGCATCAGCGGATAACCCTGTCTCCAAGGACAAGGGTGTTTTCTTCTGCGGTGGCTGCAGAGTGCTCATCTATGAAAGGGCCGCAGATTCAACATTCAGGACTGGGTCCTGGTGACCACGGATGCCAGCCTGAGTGGCTGGGGAGCAGTCACACAAGGAAAAAATTTCCAGGGAGTGTGATCAAGTCAGGAGACTTCTCTCCACATAAATATACTGGAGCTAAGGGCAATTTACAAGGCTCTAAGCTTAGCAAGACCTCTGCTTCAAGGTCAGCCGGTATTGATCCAGTGGGACAACATCACGGCAGTCGCCCACGTAAACAGACAGGGCGGCACATGAAGCAGGAGGGAAATGGCAGAAACTGCAAGGATTCTTCGCTGGGCGAAAAATCATGTGATAACACTCTCAGCAGTGTTAATTCCGGGAGTGGAAAACTGGGAAGCAGACTTCCTCAGCAGGCATAACCTCCACCCGGGAGAGTGGGGACTTCAGCGGGAAGTCTTCCACATGATTGTAAACCGTTGGGAAAAACCAAAGGTGGACATGATGGCGTCCCGCCTGAACAAAAAACTAGACAGACATTGCGCCAGGTCAAGGGACCCTCAGGCAATAGCGGTGGACGCTCTGGTAACACTGTGGGTGTACCAGTCAGGGTATGTGTTCCCTCCTATGCATCTCATACCAAAAGTACTGAGAATCATAAGAAGGAGATGAGTAAGAACGATACTCGTGGTTCCGGATGGGTCAAGAAGGACTTGGTACCCGGAACTTCAAGAGATGCTCACGGAAGAACCGTGGCCTCTACCTTTAAGAGAGGACCTGCTCCAGCAGGGGCCTTGTCTGTTCCAAGACTTACCGCGGCTGCGTTTGACGGCATGGCAGTTGAACGCCGGATCCTGAAAGGGCATTCCAGATGAAGTCATCCCTACCCTGGTCGAAGCCAGGAAGGATGTAACCGCAAAACATTTTCACCGCATTTGGCGAAAATATGTTGCGTGGTGTGAGGCCAAGAAGGTCCCTACAGAGGAATTCCAACTGGGTCGTTTCCTACATTTCCTGAAAACAGGACTGTCTATGGGCCTAAAATTAGGGTCCATTAAGGTTCAAATTTCGACCCTGTCGAATTTCTTCCAGAAAGAACTGGCTTCAGTGCCTGAAGTTCAGACGTTTGTAAAAGGGGTACTGCATATACAGCCTCCTTTTGTGCCCCCAGTGGCACCTTGGGATCTCAATGTTGTTTTGAGTTTCCTAAAGTCACATTGGTTTGATCCACTCACCACTGTGGAATTAAAATATTTCACATGGAAGGTGAAGATTCTATTAGCCCTGGCTTCAGCCAGGCGTGTGTCAGAATGGGCGGCTGTATCATATAAAAGCCCTTACTTAATTTTTCATTCTGACAGGGCAGAATTGAGGACTCGTCCTCAATTTCTCCTTAAGGTTTTTCTGTTTTTCACATGAACCAACCTATTGTGGTACCTGCGGCTACTAGGGACTTGGAGGACTCCAAGTTACTTGACGTTGTCAGGGCCCTGAAAATATATGTTTCCAGGACGACTGGAGTCAGAAAATCTGACTCGCTGTTTAGCCTGTATGCACCCAACAAGATGGGTGTTCCTGCTTCTAAGCAGACGATTGCTCGCTGGATTTGTAGTACAATTCAGCTTGCACATTCTGTGGCAGGCTTGCCACAGCCAAAATCAGTAAAAGCCCATTCCACAAGGAAGTGGGCTCATCTTGGGCGGCTGCCCGAGGGGTCTTGGCTTTACAACTTTGCCGAGCTGCTACTTGGTCAGGGGCACACCCTGACTGAGGAGGACCTGGAGTTCTCTCATTCGGTGCTGCAGAGTCATCCGCACTCTCCCGCCCGTTTGGGAGCTTTGGTATAATCCCCATGGTCCTGACGGAGTCCCCAGCATCCACTTAGGACGTTAGAGAAAATAAGAATTTACTTACCGATAATTCTATTTCTCGTAGTCCGTAGTGGATGCTGGGCGCCCATCCCAAGTGCGGATTGTCTGCAATACTTGTACATAGTTATTGTTACAAAAATCGGGTTATTCTTGTTGTGAGCCATCTTTTCAGAGGCTCCTTCGTTGTTATCATACTGTTAACTGGGTTCAGATCACAGGTTGTACGGTGTGATTGGTGTGGCTGGTATGAGTCTTACCCGGGATTCAATATCCTTCCTTATTATGCACGCTCGTCCGGGCACAGTATCCTAACTGAGGCTTGGAGGAGGGTCATAGGGGGAGGAGCCAGTGCACACCACCTGATCCTAAAGCTTTTATTATTGTGCCCTGTCTCCTGCGGAGCCGCTAGACCCCATGGTCCTGACGGAGTCCCCAGCATCCACTACGGACTACGAGAAATAGAATTATCGGTAAGTAAATTCTTATTTTACACTTCTTAAAAATGCCAGATTGCTTTAAGTTGTATCCGTCTCCGATCTCCCCCACCTGCCAGCACTGCTGGCAGGGGACTGACTATCAGTAGCAAATATATCAGTGGCTATTACGTTGAACCTGTCAATGTTTAAAGAAGGGAAGACCTATGACAAGCTGATCTTAAGAATAAAAAATGTATTCACAGGCCCTATAACTTCATCCTACCTAAATAATAACTACCTAAATACTGGGGATGAGGTCATGTGACCGGCGCTCAGGATCCTGGCGATCACCATGCCGACACCGGAATCATGACCACTCAAAATGCTGACAGTCAGAATGCCTACCCACAGGGTCTACTCCCACTCGTGGGTGTCCACGACACCGCAAGGGGCTTTGTTGCGCTAACAATGGGAGGAATCCTGTGAAAATATTTCTTGTTTTACTCTATATAGTATTCAAAATAGTTATTTAGCTATGCTACCAAGAGAAAATAAGATTTTACTCACCGGTAAATCTATTTCTAGTAGTCCGTAGTGGATGCTGGGAACTCCGTAAGGACCATGGGGAATAGCGGCTCCGCAGGAGACTGGGCACAACTAAAGAAAGCTTTAGGACTACCTGGTGTGCACTGGCTCCTCCCTCTATGACCCTCCTCCAGACCTCAGTTAGGATACTGTGCCCGGAAGAGCTGACACAATAAGGAAAGGATTTGGAATCCCGGGTAAGACTCATACCAGCCACACCAATCACACCGTATAACTCGTGATACTATACCCAGTTAACAGTATGAAATATAACTGAGCCTCTCAACAGATGGCTCAACAATAACCCTTTAGTTAACCAATAACTATATACAAGTATTGCAGACAATCCGCACTTGGGACGGGCGCCCAGCATCCACTACGGACTACGAGAAATAGAATTACCGGTGAGTAAAATCTTATTTTCTCTAACGTCCTAAGTGGATGCTGGGAACTCCGTAAGGACCATGGGGATTATACCAAAGCTCCCAAACGGGCGGGAGAGTGCGGATGACTCTGCAGCACCGAATGAGCGAACTCTAGGTCCTCCTCAGCCAGGGTATCAAACTTGTAGAATTTAGCAAATGTGTTTGACCCCGACCAAGTAGCTGCTCGGCAAAGTCGGAAAGCCGAGACCCCTCGGGCAGCCGCCCAAGAAGAGCCCACCTTCCTCGTGGAATGGGCTTTTACAGATTTAGGATGCGGCAGTCCAGCCGCAGAATGTGCAAGTTGAATCGTGCTACAGATCCAGCGAGCAATAGTCTGCTTTGAAGCAGGCGCACCCAACTTGTTGGGTGCATGCAGGATAAATAGCGAGTCAGTCTTTCTGACTCCAACTGTCCTGGAAACATAGATTTTTAGGGCCCGGACTACGTCCAGCAACTTGGAATCCTCCAAGTCACAAGTAGCCGCAGGCACCATAATAGGTTGGTTCAAATGAAAAGCTGAAACCACCTTTGGGAGAAATTGGGGACGAGTCCTCAATTCCGCCCTATCCATATGGAGAATCAGAGAAGGGCTTTTACATGATAAAGCCGCCAATTCTGACACACGCCTGGCCGAAGCCAAGGCCAACAGCATGACCACTTTCCACGTGAGATATTTTAAATCCACGGTTTTAAGTGGTTCAAACCAATGTGACTTTAGAAAATTCAACACCACGTTGAGATCCCAAGGCGCCACTGGGGGGACAAAAGGGGGCTGAATATGCAGCACTCCCTTAACAAATGTCTGAACTTCAGGTAGTGAAGCCAGTTCTTTCTGGAAGAAAATCGATAGAGCCGAAATCTGGACCTTAATGGAACCCAATTTTAGGCCCATAGTCACCCCTGACTGTAGGAAGTGCAGAAAACGGCCCAGCTGAAATTCCTCTGTTGGGGCCTTCCTGGCCTCACGCAACATCTTTTCGCCATATGCGGTGATAATGGTTTGCGGTCACTTCTTTCCTAGCTTTAATCAGCGTAGGAATGACTTCCTCCGGAATGCCCTTTTCCTTCAGGATCCGGCGTTCAACCGCCATGCCGTCAAACGCAGCCGCGGTAAGTCTTGGAACAGACAGGGCCCCTGCTGCAGCAGGTCCTGTCTGAGCGGCAGAGGCCATGGGTCCTCTGAGATCACCTCTTGAAGTTCTGGGTACCAAGCTCTTCTTGGCCGATCCGGAACAATGAGTATAGTTCTTACTCCTCTTCGTCTTATTATCCTCAGTACCTTGGGTATGAGAGGAAGAGGAGGGAACACATAAACCGACTGGTACACCCACGGTGTCACTAGAGCGTCCACAGCTATTGCCTGAGGGTCTCTCGACCTGGCGCAATATCTTTCTAGCTTTTTGTTGAGGCGGGACGCCATCATGTCCACCTGTGGCCGTTCCCAGCGATTTACAATCAGCTGAAAGACTTCTGGATGAAGTCCCCACTCTCCCGGGTGGAGGTCGTGCCTGCTGAGGAAGTCTGCTTCCCAGTTGTCCACTCCCGGAATGAACACTGCTGACAGTGCTAACACGTGATTTTCCGCCCATCGGAGAATCCTTGCGGCTTCTGCCATCGCCGTCCTGCTTCTCGTGCCGCCCTGTTTCTCGTGCCGCCCTGTCGGTTTACATGGGCGACCGCCGTGATGTTGTCTGACTGAATCAGTACCGGATGGTTTTGAAGCAGGGTCTTGCCTGACTTAGGGCATTGTAGATGGCCCTTAGTTCCAGAATATTTATGTGTAAAGTAATCTCCTGGCTTGACCATAGCCCTTGGAAGTTTCTTCCCTGTGTGACTGCCCCCCAGCCTCGAAGGCTGGCATCCGTGGTCACCAGGACCCAGTCCTGTATGCCGAATCTGCGGCCCTCTAGAAGAGGAGTACTCTGCAGCCACCACAGCAGAGACACCCTGGTCCTTGGAGACAGGGTTATCAGCCGATGGGATCCGGACCACTTGTCCAACAGATCCCACTGAAAGATTCTTGCATGGAAACTGCCGAATGGAATTGCTTCGTAGGAAGCTACCATTTTTCCCAGGACTCGCGTGCAGTGATGCACCGAGACCTGTTTTGGTTTCAGGAGATCTCTGACTAGAGACGACAACTCCTTGGCTTTCTCCTCCGGGAGAAACACCCTTTTCTGGTCTGTGTCCAGAACCATCCCCAGAAACAGTAGACGTGTTGTCGTAGGAACCAGCTGTGACTTTGGAATATTCAGAATCCAACCGTGCTGTTGTAGCACCTCCCGAGATAGTGCTACCCCGACCAACAACTGCTCCCTGGACCTCGCCTTTGTAAGGAGATCGTCCAAGTATGGGATAATTAAAACTCCCTTTTTTCGAAGGAGTATCATCATTTCGGCCATTACCTTGGTAAATACCCTCGGTGCCGTGCACAGACCAAACGTCAACGTCTGGAATTGGTAATGACAGTCCTGTACCACAAATCTGAGGTACTCCTGGTGAGGAAGGTAAATGGGGACATGTAGGTAAGCATCCTTGATGTCCAGTGATACCATGTAATCCCCTTCCTCCAGGCTTGAAATAACCGCCCTGAGCGATTCCATCTTGAACTTGAACCTTTTTATATAGGTGTTCAAGGATTTCAAATTTAAAATGGGTCTCACCGAACCGTCCGGTTTCGGTACCACAAACATTGTGGAATAGTAACCCCTTCCTTGTTGAAGGAGGGGTACCTTGACTATCACCTGCTGCGAATACAGCTTGTGAATTGCCTCCAGCACTGCCTCCCTGTCCGGGGGAGCTGATGGCAAGGCAGATTTGAGGAAACGGCGAGGGGGAGACGTCTCGAATTCCAGCTTGTACCCCTGAGATACTACTTGTAGAATCCAGGGACCCACCCGTGAGGGAGCCCACTGGTCGCTGAAGTTCTTGAGACGGGCCCCCACCGTACCTGGCTCCGCCTGTGGAGCCCCAGCGTCATGCGGTGGACTTAGAGGAAGCGGGGGAGGGCTTTTGTTCCTGGAAACTGGCTGTATGCTGCAGCTTTTTTCCTCTACCTCTGCCTCTGGGCAAAAAGGACGCGCCTTTAACCCGCTTGCCTTTCTGGGGCCGAAAGGACTGTACCTGATAATACGGTGCTTTCTTTGGCTGTGAGGGAACATGGGGTAAAAATGCTGACTTCCCAGCTGTCGCTGTGGAAACGAGGTCCGAGAGACCATCCCCAAACAACTCCTCACCCTTGTAAGGCAAAACTTCCATTTATGGACCTGGCAGAAATGGACATTGCACTTATTTTAGATGCCAGCCGGCAAATATCCCTCTGTGCATCTCTCATGAATAAGACTGCGTCTTTAATATGCTCTATGGTTAGCAATATAGTGTCCCTGTCTAAGGTATCAATATTTTCTGACAGGGAATCTGACCACGCAGCTGCAGCACTGCACATCCATGCTGAAGCAATAGGTGGTCTCAGTATAATACCTGAGTGTGTATAAACAGACTTCAGGATAGCCTCCTGCTTCCTATCAGCAGGCTCCTTTAGGGCGGCCGTGTCCGGAGACGGTAGTGCCACCTTCTTTGACAGGCGTGTGAGCGCTTTATCTACCCTAGGGGATGTCTCCCAACGTGACCTATCCTCTGGCGGGAAAGGGTACGCCATTAGTAACTTTTTAGAAATTACTAGTTTCTTATCGGGGGAAGCCCACGCTTCTTCACACACTTCATTTAATTCATCAGAAGGGGGAAAAACCACTGGTAGTTTTTTCTCCCCAAACATAATACCCTTTTTTGTGGTACCTGGGGTAATATCAGAAATGTGCAACACATTTTTCATTGCCGTAATCATGTAACGTGTGGCTCTATTGGAATGTACACTAGTCTCATCATCGTCGACACTGGAGTCAGTATCTGTGTCGACATCTGTGTCTGCCATCTGAGGTAGCGGGCGTTTTAGAGCCCCTGATGGCTTTTGAGACGTCTGGGCAGGCACGGGCTGAGAAGCCGGCTGTCCCACATCTGATATGTCGTCAAACCCTTTATGTAAGGAGTTGACACTGTCGCGTAATTCCTTCCACATATCCATCCACTCAGGTGTCGACCCCGCAGGGGGTGACATCACATTTATCGGCACCTGCTCCGCCTCCACATAAGCCTTCTCATCAAACATGTCGACACAGCCGTACCGACACACCACACACACACAGGGAATGCTCTGACTGAGGACAGGACACCACAAAGCCCTTTGGGGAGACAGAGAGAGAGTATGCCAGCACACACCAGAGCGCTATATAAAACAGGGATACACACTACACAGTGATTTTACCCCTTATAGCTGCTTATATATCACAGATTGCGCCTTAATTTAGTGCCCCCCCCTCTCTTTTTTACCCTATGTAGTCTGGAACTGCAGGGGAGAGCCTGGGGAGCGATCCTTCCAGCGGAGCTGTAAGGGGAAAATGGCGCCAGTGTGCTGTGGGAGATAGCCCCGCCCCTTTTCCGGCGGGCTTCTCCCGCTTTTTTTATACAGTTATGGCAGGGGATTTTACACATATATAGTCTTAAAGGCTATATTATGTGTTAATTTGCCAAGTAAGGTACTTATATTGCAGCCCAGTGCGCCCCCCCCCCCCCCCCCCAGCGCCCTGCACCCATCAGTGACCGGAGTATGTGGTGTGCCTGGGGAGCAATGGCGCACAGCTGCAGTGCTGTGCGCTACCTTAATGAAGACCGAAGTCTTCTGCCGCCGATTTTCAGGAACGTCTTCTTGCTTCTGGCTCTGCTAGGGGGACGGCGGCGCGGCTCCGGGACCGGACTACCGAGGCTGGGCCTGTGTTCGATCCCTCTGGAGCTAATGGTGTCCAGTAGCCTAGAAGCCCAAGCTAGCTGCAAGCAGGTAGGTTCGCTTCTCTCCCCTAGGTCCCCCGTAGCAGTGAGTTTGTTGCCAGCAGATCTCACTGAAAATAAAAAACCTAAATATTACTTTCTTTCTAAGAGCTCAGGAGAGCCCCTAGTGTGCATCCAGCTCGGCCGGGCACAAAATTCTAACTGAGGTCTGGAGGAGGGTCATAGAGGGAGGAGCCAGTGCACACCAGGTAGTCCTAAAGCTTACTTTAGTTGTGCCCAGTCTCCTGCGGAGCCGCTATTCCCCATGGTCCTTACGGAGTTCCCAGCATCCACTTAGGACGTTAGAGAAAGCTGGGTGTATGAACCACCCCCCAACAATAAAAAGTATACTTGGTAGGGTGTGATATGTCAGGTGTGGTCTGGCCACAAATGCATAAAGAAAATGCAGATCCTTAACTTGTTCAAGCGTTACAGTATATAGTGTTAACTGCTAAATAAAGATTCATTTAAAAGTGTGATTTCTCTGGCAAGCCCTTCACACGTAGGGCTAAATTTATCAAGCAGTACTTTTCAAAGCCGCTGGATTTAAAGGCACAATAATGTTAAATACAAAACCAGGTGTGTTTTATACTTAATATTATTGCCTTTGAAGTCTAGCATCCAAAATTTGTGAAGAGACTGCATCTTAGAAAATTGCTGCATAGTACATTAGGCCTAGTCTTTAGTTCCAGGCATTACGCAGTGGCCGACTCTGCTGGATATTCCAAGCCCCCTGATAATGAAAGCTTGAAGGTACCAGTGCTTATCCTAAATTTAATTAATAAAATAAATAAATGATGCATTATCACTTACAAGTGTTGCATGGCCGATGTGTTGTGCTACTTCATTACCAATCACGTCTCGCTTTTCAACACCATAGCTTTGTGGAGCACCATGACTTTCTTTCAGCGACATCATTTTATTTAAAGCTACTGTATTAATGCTAAAATAAACATACAGTAGATGGGTGAGGAACTTTTAGGGAATGCTTGATATTGATTTCTTGTTATCTGCAGAAGCACAACACATGTTAAACTGATTCCTAATAAGTTTTGTGTTCTTGCATAGCGTAGTCATTATAAATGCAGAGAAAGGAAATGGTTAATTGACCTTTGCTTTCTCCATTGCAGTCCTTTCCTTTAGCCCTCTAGCTATCAATCAAGTTTCCATTTTGCTTGGTGGCAGCAGACATCCCAACACTCTTATTAGTACTTTGACCCTTGGCCCCATAGTAAACCTAAGCAGGAGCTTAAGTAGGTACCTATGAGATATTTCTGATTGTTTATACTTATGCAGATGGAGGTGGTGGTAGTGGGGGTGAAAGCATTCCATTTATACACATGGACAACAAGTAGAAGATGAATGCAATGTGTTGGTCAGTCTACGTACCCACATATACAGACACAACATATGTCATAGTAATCCTAGCGTCCATAAAAGTGACCTGTACCCCTATCACATTCGTTCTGTATCGCCACTATGTGGATGATCCTACTGCTTCTTAGATATTATCCAATTATAGGTCACTGACTTGACCAGCTTTACATTTAATATTCGCATATAGACTATGTATACTATATTAAATGTATGTTCTAGAGTTTTATGTAGCAGTGTAAAAACATTGAATTCTGTAACTTCCCTGGTCAATAAAGTGTGTCCAAGTGAAATTTTAGTGAACATTTAACTACTGAACCACTCCTTTTCCTGCAGTTATAGTGTCCTTCAATCTTTATACGTATGAGTGCTGAAAATGGGATTATAAATTTGACCTTTTTTCCCCCCCCCTCTCAAACAACAAATATTGCACCTATTTTTGTAGATGGCACATACATTTCTGATATAAACATCTTTTAGGCTGGTCATTTTCAATGTTCCACCTCAACTAAAATTAGCTGCACTGCAGGTTATGAATGTAGATTATACACAGGTAATCTGGTCATCACAGCAATTCATGTACCTGTCAAGGATGCCATAGACAGAGCAGCAGTCAGGGACTGGTTTTCCATTACTGGCAGTTAAATCACAGAAAGGGGAACGTTTATGACAATGGTTCCACCGGCATCTTTGCGGGAGACGATGTGTTGCAAGATAACAGGATAGATTAGAATATGAGTGATAGCTATGGGTAAGACAGACTTTTCAGATGCAGCTATATATAGAACGGTTCCCACAACTGCCCACCTTAGAGTTCCAGGGACTCATAAAGAGTTGGATGGAAGTTGTCATAAGTGGGAGTCGTAAAATACTTTTTTGTTTATCACGCATACTTATTTTGCAGATAGATAAGCCTGTATGTGGCTTTTTTGCGATTCAGATGGGTGCCTATTGCATGATCACTGTGTGATAGATCTAGCTTTACAGTAATCTGGGTTTTTGGGACTGTGAAAAGCCCTGATGTCACCTTTATGGACTGTCCCTTTTTATTTTTTATTAAATGTTATTCTCTTTATGTTAGTAGACTAGACTGATAACAATAGGCAGTGGCAACCACGTGACATGTCCCTTTTTTATTTTAGGTCTGGTGTGCATGAAATCTAGTAGCTCGGTTGTGGAGTTGGTCATGCTGCTCTGTTCACAGGTATGCATACGTTTTCTCTATCTGTAAACTCTCGTCTGTGAATTTGGTCAAATTATAAAAGGTTCTTAAGACTTAATTTTCCAATTGCACTAAATCTGTTGCACTGGTTTGAATGGCGATAAATTTTGCGGATACATTCTAAAGAACTATTATGTATTAAATGTTGTACAGTATATGTTCTTTTATTTTTGTTTAATGTGTGATAGGGTCCAGTAACAAGATGGTTAAAGCTGCAATCCATGCACAAGAGAAGTTTGTGGGGGGGGGGTTATTGTTTTTTTTTCTTCTTAAACCTAAATCACTGTGGAAGAATGTTGGTAGTTACTATTTTTCTTTTGCTTGGCTCTGCAAACTTTCTAATTCAGCACAATGTCTTGGATTGCCATGGCAACCACAGTAACATGGCACACAATGTAATGAATAGAGATGCTTTGGAATTCCCCACTCAACTCATTCTTGCTATGCACCCACTTTACATGACATACTGAGTAACGTGTGTATTTGTTTCTGGCAGCAATGTTTTTTGGAACAGAGAGAAATTATTTGAAACAGAGGTTTTGATTGGTAGGAGTATAGTTAAGAAAAATGACTAAATGCTATTTCAGAAAAAGAAGAAATCTATGTATATTTTATTTCGCCAGAATTGCTTGCATAAGATTTGTCAATGCACTTAAAAAGATCAAATTATATGGCACTACAGAATATGCCTAGCCTTGATAAATTGTACTAAAACCTTTATTTCCTGAAAACATACAAGTCTATGTATAAGGTAGAATTGTGTATAGTCTGTAGAGGACACTATATCAGAAATCCTACAGTATGTCCATCTGAGATTTTTGGTTGTGTTTTTTTTTTTTGTTTTCTTGTGGCCTTACTGTTTGCAGAAGCTTTCTCCTGGCTGACCTTGTTTGTTCTTTTTCTGGTGGTAGTCATGAGGTTTAACATTGACCATTTTAACAGTCGTCTAGTGGCTCTCTATTTGTAAGGGTTGGTCACTGTTGAATGATGGATGCCACTCTTTGTAAATGACCTTCCAGACTGGTGAGCTGCAACAACTGCTTCTCAGAGTTTATTGCAGATGTTTTTCTCCTTGGCATTGATGGTAACACAAATCTTAGTGCCCCCTACAGCACTGCCTAAGATTATGCTGTTGTGTGGAGTTCGTAGTTCTTCCTGAAGGTCACATAATAAATTGCTTTAATTACCACCTTTATTGATAGGGAATCAGTAAAGAAATACTTTAATATATATGTTGTGTAGAATGGGGATTGGTAATTGGTGGAGAAATGTATTGCAAGAATCCTGCTGTGCTTTTATATGGTTTTATTCACTGATATGTAATCCATAAGCATACTGCGATATTGTCTACATTGGACTTAAGGCACATTTTATTGCTGTACTTGCTGTGAAGGACTGGTCATGTCTGACCGATCAAATGTTGTTGGGGGCCTAATCTTAGAAACATTCTGTCCGTTTAGATCAGGTTACCGATTTGCTAAAGGACTTTGCAGGAAAAACTGTCTAGGGACAGTTGGCTTTTCTGGTAAGTCTAGAAGTACCATACTGGACAGTTCAAACTGGATATCTGATTTCTAGTGACCTCTAAGCACTTTACCATTTTAGTCAGGCCTTTTTTTCTTTTTTTGTAGTTTGTCAGTGAGTTTCTATCTATAGGTTAAATGTTTCTTATCTTACAGTGTGTTACAATCAGTGCACCCATGCTGTATATTTTATGCCATTCTTTTCAGCTCTGTTTTCTCCCATCACATGACACCAGTGAGGCCTGTTTGATATAGTGCACACATATTCCGTAGCGCTTTACAGAGACTGTTTGTCCATTCACATCAGTCCCTGCCTCAGTGGAGTTTATAATCTATATTCCCTACCACATATACACGCGCACACATTTATGGTTAGAGCCATGGTGGGAATGGAACCGATGACCTCCGTGCTGTGAGGCAGTAATGCTAACCATTACATCATCAGTGCTGCCCATAGATGAAACTGATAGTTTGTTAAACTTTTCATACACATTTCTCCATTATTAACTGTAGATGGCCCATGTAACAAATAACAAATAAATACATTATTGGGACAACTTCTTTAGTGTTTAAAGATTAGTTCTGTGGACTAAGATCATATTTTAACGTTTGACCAGATATCTGATCCTTTCACAAAGAAGGAAGTTTTCCTAATACAAAACTACTGACATTGACTTGTGTGTTTTTAAATACATTCACATCGTCCTAAATAATTGTATTGTGCAATTAATTGTAAGTGTAGAAGCAAAATGTATCCTGTGCACTAAAGTAAATGAAGTTACATTTCATATTTGTCTTCAACTGTATCTTTCTCCTACACCCTTATCATGTAGCCAAATGTTTCTTTCTGTATAATACCTGCCGCACATTACATCAGTAAATAATAATGAATTTGTCGGTGTGTGGAGGAACCTAGATTTTCTGCAGTTCTCCACAGAGATAAAATTAGTATACTGTAGACATGAGCATACTGAAGAAGCACTCTAGAGGGCCAGTATGCCAACATATGTCTGCACCTATGTCTATCGCAAACATCTGAATGTCAATTAAATAGGAATTATTTTTGTAGAGTGTACAGTATGTCCACTTTATATAATGAATTTTAGAACTGTAAGGGGCTGCGCTCTAAACCTTCTATGACCTCTTGTATTTTATACATTCATTAAATCCTGCTTCTTTGCTCTTAGTTTTCTGTTCTGTAATTAAAGTAAAATGGTTTTTATTGAGTTCTAGTATCTTAAAGAATAAGGTGTTCTTCCTTATTGTGTTGCTAGTAAATCCTGTCACCGAATGGTTCAGAATAGCTTTTTTTAATGAGAAGCGTATCAGTCTGTAGGTCAAGGGTTCTGACCCATTGACAAACCTTTGACCTTCATTTGCAGCCTGCATGGCAAGCCTGCCCGATTAATAAGGATAATGCAAAATTAATGTTTCTTTTGTATCGATTCATTTTATGTTAGTGCTTATACCACCAAATTTATTAAGACTGAACTGATAGACATTTCATGAATACAAATGAAGGAATCATAGAAGGTGTGAAGAATCAATGGTCCAGATTGTCAATAAAGCGCAATAAGAGCAATTACTTTAGGAGATTACACCTAATGGATTTTACAATGAAGTATCAAGAAGTAGTTATTTTTCTAGTGAGCTTATTATTGCAGGCACAGGTCACAATATAGCTCCTGCTAAGAATGATGGAACTTGTCTGCCTCAAAGCAATGGCTGAATATTAAAACAAAGGACATGTATATGAAGTATTCTGCATGCCATGCTGTTTACTGACACAATACATCATTTATGGCTTATCTATGAGTTTATCTTTTGTCTGTCTGTTGTGTGACAGTAATGTTTCAAACCATAGACACACATTTAGTTTAACACTAAACGTTTTGTGAATGTTTATTTTGAACCATTTTAAGCTACTGCAAAGCTGTTCATTTGAGTTTCAGAGTAACCTACATTTTCTTATAAGATTTCAAAATATGGGGCCTGATGTAATGGCTTGTGAGACGGTTGGAGCTCAGAGACTCCGGCCGACCTTGTACTTTTTTTTTTATTTAAAGCAGCAAGTGTTTACAAGGCAAAACCAACCAGGTTTTGCCTTGTAATTGTTTGCTACTTTGTAAAAACGTACGAGTTTGGCCGGAGTATCGGAGCTCCGGCCGTCTTGCAAGCCATTACATCTGGCTCATGGTCTAATTGGTAGGTGAGTAAAGGGTTCTAGAGAACTGGTCTGCGCACTTTATTCATGCACTTCTGTTTGATCTCACTGTAGCCAATTCCTCTGTGGCCTACTTGCCAGGTTTGGAATAGGGTCCATTCATTAACTAGAGTGCAAAATAATTGCATGCATCTCAGAATGGCTAGCAAATGGTTAGTTTTCTGGACATTACCACTTTGTAACTCCCTTTTTTTTTTAAATAAATTGTAATAATCCCTGCGAGCAGGAACTACACTGAGATGTTTTATTACAACAATACAGTCATTTCCGTCTTTAGATAATGCTGTAAATATGACCTTTTTTATATTCAATATCATAACAAAATCACAGAACATCGACTCCGATTGTACCTGAAAGGTTATGAAGCCTGTCACCTCGGAAAGTGTGCCTTTTTTTACTCCTGAAGCCTGCTCTCGCCGTCGCATAGGCTGCTCTTTCCGTGTGTCTTTTGGGTTAAGTCATTCTATTGAATAGCTTTTCTTATACAACAACCATGCTTAAAAAATGGCATTTCTATGTCTAGTGCACCCATATGGTCAGGGAAATTATTATTTTAAATGGAGTTTTACGATTTGAGTAGATTACCTTTGGGAACCGCTAAAATTTGCTATAAAGCAAACACATACTGTACGATTGTTTTTATACACACTATTCCCAATTGCATAGCTTTCCTATATGATTTACAGTATGTATTCTTACAGAAATGTTTTTAGAAAAATTTGTACAGAAAGTCTTTTACTACGTTCACTGACAGTGCCTTCTCCAAATGCTTGATAAACAGTCATTGTAAAGCATCACCAGCTATATACAGTACTTCTGGATAAAGATCTGTTCCTATGTGTGACTCTTGCTATATTATCCTCTTCCTGTCTCCAGGTAGAAGTACTACATGTCATTATCAGACATTGGTTCAGAGTGGAGGAAGGTGGGACTTCCGAGGACAACTGCTGTCCTCCTGTCTTGTATAAACTGTACTGGAGAGTTAAAACAAAAAACTATTTTTCATGAACTTGCAAATTTATTTATTGCTTAAGACAGTGAGTAGGAAAAAGAATGACAACCATTTTTTTAAAGCCGATATTCGCAAGTATAGAATAGACGTTAATAGCTACACTTCATTTATGCGTTTAATTAGGCTGTACACATTTTTCTAGTTAACTCTACCCTTTGAAAAGGTCATAGTCATAGACTTGTGAGTAAGCCATTGTCAGCTGTTTTGACCAAAACATAGAAATGGGAGTCAGGCTGCAACCTCATATTGCGGCTGTCGGTGGCTAGAAGGCCCTCTCGCCTACATTGGTTGTGGGGAACAGGCACCAATAGTTAGAATTCCAATGGAATGGTGTCTTTGCTTCTGTCTCTGACTTCCACTTGGTCTGAGCTATGCGCATGTCTTATATCGGTTATGAATGGTCCTTAGATTTGCAGACAAATTTCAGGACAAAAGTGGAGTATAACATATTGCCTAGTGTGGGGTATGGCTTACAGAGTTATGTACAGTAGCAGGATCTCTGCAACAGGAAGTAGCCTGTTCCATGCCCAGCTGCACTAGTTATGAGGCTGAGGATGAGCTCCTAAATTCTATGTCTAGAGCCTATCTGCTATTAGCTAGCTTTTTGGTTATTTCCTGCCACCACTATTCTTGTTGTTCTATTACGTATGAGAGGTATTTATTCTTAATTAATTTAGAAGGCCTAATTAGGTTAGCATACAAAATGGTTGCCTCTACGTTGTGTTCCTAACATGCTCCCTTTCATTAATGTGTGTTTCCTCTAGTTTTATATGTTCTTCATTTAACTAGGAAAAAACAATGAGCTTTATCACCATAATTTATGTGATTAGTCTTTATTACAAGATTCCTGTCACTTTACCTGTGGACAAAGCGTATTTACATTAGACCCTTTTTTTTATTTTGGCTTATAAATGAGTAGAAATATTTGTCTGTATTTCAGTGTTGCATTTTCTTGTTTAGAGAGAGTTCAATGGCACAATAGATAAACTAGAACAGGACATTGTGTTTTTGGTAAAAATAACAACTTCTGTAGCTATCACTAGGAGAAATTGTTCAGCTCTTACCATTACATACTATTTGCAGCCTTTCTTTGCAGTATTTTTCAAGCAGTGTTTTTGGAAGCACCGTCTGCAAAATAAATGACATTTTCTAATGCATCTATTTATCATCGGTGTCACAGGCCTGTGTAATGCTAATCTAATGGAACTGCATATGGAACAATTGTTTAGCCGATTTGGATGCAAGGTTGTTACTATTTCATAGAAATGGTGGAAATTCACTTTATCTATGGAAATGGCATAAGCCCTCCTTGTGTGTCACAGCTTAAAAGTGGTAATGATAAAAAGTGTAAGGCTTGAATTGGCTCCAGATGCTATTGGCTTGTTATAGTGTGATAATTACATTTTTCACTTACAATTTTCCTTATTCAAAGAGGTCATGGTGGCAGTCGCCAAAGTGATTCATTTTGTTAAGAAGTGAACTGTCTTTGGGCTGTATGAAACCTAGAGATATATGAAATTGAATGTCTGCTCAATGCTTTGCAGATAGTGGGAGGGGGCTGCTTCAGTTTGATGGATTGACTTTCTTCTTTTTTGGGAGGGGTGTGCTGAGATAAGGTAGGAAGTGATATTCAAGTGCTAAAATTCTAATTAATTTTTTTTTAAAGTGATGGAAGGGTTTGAGGGGGAAAGATCGAGGGATCAGGTCAAAAATTGGATTTTAATCGCGTAAATAATATGGCAGCTTTACAAAGTTAACATTTATAAATGTGGTGTGAAACTTTCAACATTTGTCATCTCTCATGGATGTAATGAAGTGCTTAAGGCTTAATTAAATAAACCACATAGAGTGGCTTGCAGTTGGAATTGTGTTTTCCCATTTACAGGGGTAATGTGCTCATTACATTTTGTGATGTTAAAATGTTGTTAGATTTTAATGTGAAGATGCCAAGTATGAATAAGTGTTAAATTGCTTGGTAGCAAATGGGCTTTTTATCTGCGTTGTACCACAGCTGCGGGATGCACAATATATGGCAAGATATGTGCTTGCTGTGTGGGTGTTTTGGATAGCATGCAACTCCATTTTGTGGACAACTCTTGGTCTGTTTTTGTGTTGCGCATGCTCCATGGTTGAGCCTACGCATCTATGAGCAGTTACGGTCGATTCAGAGCCATACGCATGTGCCACATCTCCACTTGTAGCTGAATGGATGTAGCACATGTAGAGTAATAGTTGTCTTGCAAGGGGTATAATGGGGGGTACACACGGGGCGACTTGTTCCTGTGTGCTTCGCGATCTAGGTTAGCACACACTATACACTGCTATACACACACAGCAATGTGTGCTGCGCAATCTGTGCTAACCAGTATTCTTTATGCACATGCTAGGCGATCTAACTAGTTCTTGCTTGGGTGATCTGAGGCGGCGATAGCGTGCGTCGCTTTCACTATGGGGCAGACACACGGAGCGATTTGTGCTTAATTTCTAAGCGAACTGGTCAGATTGCTTAGAAAATAGGTAAAAATCGCCCGTTTGTACCCCCCTGTAGGGATGGTGCAAAGCTTGCCCGACAGCCATGCTGGCTGCTTTTACAGGGTGATGCATAGGGGTGGTATGGCTGCATAGGTGTATGCAGCTCTGCATATGAGAGCAGATCCGCATTTATTTCTGTTCACACATTTGGGCCTGACTTATTTGCAACTCTGGAACAGCGCTGTGAGTCACTTCATCTCTGAGTGTACTGTACATTGTATGTATTAATATGTTTAGTCTATCTACATATATTCAGATGTAATAGGAATAATAAGCTGTAAAAAATTGGTTATATTGAAATATGCAAAATCAAAGCCTATTAACATTATTAATGTTAGAAAGCATTAAGGCATGATTGATCAAGGTTTCTAATACATGATTAAATTTTTTTTCCATTAAAACAATAATGCAAAAAAGCAAACAAACCTGGTTTAAAAAAAAAAAAAAAAAAAGGTTTAAACTCAAAAAAGCATTTTATTTCCTTTTTTTTTTTTTTTTTACAGTTTTATATCACATGTGGCAGTGGCGGAACTAGTTGCATGCCCTCCAACATTTTACACATAAAAATCGGTACATGTTAGGAAATGGGGTGTGGCCACGGGTAAAGGGTATGCCCCTTTTCCTATATTTTTGACTGACTTCTGCGGACTTCACTCTAGTTGTAAATGATCCTATCACCAAGACTTACTGATACAGTGCATCTGGAAAGTATTCACGGCGCTTCGCTTTTTCCACATTTTGATATGTTACAGCCTTATTCCAAAATGGAATAAATTCATTTTTCCCTCAAAAATCTACACACAATAATACCCTGTAATGACAACGTGAAAAAGGTTGTTTTTTTTTTAGATTTTTGCAAATTTATTAAGAAAAAAAAAATATATACATGTACATAATTATTCACAGCCTTTGCTCAATACTTTGTTGATGCACCTTTGGCAGCAATTACAGCCTGAAGTCTTTTTAAATATGATGCCACAAGCTTGGCACACCTATCTTTGGTCAGTTTCGCCCATTCCTCTTTGCGGTACCTCTGAAGCTCCATCAGGTTGGATGGGAAGCGTCGGTGCACAGCCATTTTCAGATCTCCAGAGATGTTCAATCGGATTCAAGTCTGGGCTCTGGCTGGGCCACTCAAGGACATTCACAGAGTTGACCTGAAGCCACTCCTTTGATATCTTGGCTGTGTGCTTAGGGTCGTTGTCCTGCTGAACCGTCGCCCCAGTCTGAGTTCAAGAGCGCTCTAGAGCAGGTTTTCATCCAGGATATGTCTGTACATTTCTGCATTCATCTTTCCCTCTATCCTGACTAGCTTCCCAGTTCCTGCCACTGGAAAACATCACCACAGCATGATGCTGCCACCACCATGCTTCACTGTAGTGATGGTATTGGCCTGATAATGAGCGGTGCCTGGTTTCCTCCAAACATGAAGCCTGGCATTCACGCCAAAGAGTTCAATCTTTGTCTCATCAGACCAGAGAGTTTTGTTTCTCATGGTCTGAGTGTCATTCAGGTGCACTTTGGCAAACTACAGACAGGCTGCCATGTGCTTTTTACTAAGGAGTGGCTTCCGTCTGGCCACTCTACCATACAGGCTTGATTGGATTGCGGCAGAGATGGTTGTCCTTCTGGAAGGTTCTCCTCTCTCCACAGAGGAATGCTGTAGCTCTGACAGAGTGACCATCTGTTTCTTTGTCACCTCTCTGACTAGGGCCCTTCTCCCCCAATTGCTCAGTTTAGACGGCCGGCCAGCTCTAGGAAGAGTACTGGTGGTTCCGAACTTCTTCCATTTACAGATGATGGAGGCCACTGTGCTCATTGGGACCTTCAGAGCAGCAGATATTTTTCTGTACCGTTCCCCAGATTTGTGCCTCGAGAAAATCCTGTCTCTTAGGTCTCTAGACAATTGTGGGACCTTGTATGGACAGGTGTGTGCCATTCCAAATCATGTCCAATCAACTGAATTTACCCCAAGTGGACTCCAGTTAAGTTGTAGGAATATCTCAAGGATGATCAGTGGAAACAGGATGCACCTGAGCTCAATTTTGAGCTTAATGGCAAAGGCTGTGAATACCTATGTACATGTGATTTATTTTTAATAAATTTGCAAAAATCACAAAAAACTTTTTTCACGTTGTCATTATGGGTTATTGTGTGTCGAATTTTGAGGGAAAAAATGAATTTATTCCATTGTGGAATAAGGCTGTAACATATCAAAATGTGGAAAAAGGGAAGCGCTGTAAATATATTCCGGATGCACTGTAATTTATAAATGAATGGTATTTTTGTCTCTAAGAGGTAATGCAGTATAAGGATACCACATGACTGAAAGGTGATAAGAACCTATTGTTTGGATAAAAAGATACTAGCTGTAAATTTCAGTTCCTGTATTTGATGATAGTTACAGCAGGATTGTCACTGAATATTACATCCCTGGGCACTGCTATTTTCTGTGTGTGATAGCTATTTTCTTTCCACTTAAGGTGTAGGAAATATTTCATGTAACATTACGGCAGAACATTTTTGTTTATTTGACATTAATATAGTTTTTGAAACAATAGACATTGCATTCAAGGCCACTTGATAAAAGCGTTGTTTTGCTCATCCTAATTCAGGTTGACACACATTCCAATAACACTACCTCCCTTCCAAGGCTTAAAGCTAAATTTATGGCTATGCATTGTGAAGTGCATCATTTAAAAATGGTTTCAACCCAAAACATCTAATAAATAAATAATGTGTATGGCTACTAGGTCGCAGACTTTCCAGGCTAGAAATCATCCCATCGGATACTGTGCAGGCCACTATCGGAGAGGGGCTGTCAGATAAATCTTGCAGTAGCTGCATTCATGTCCTGTAAATCACATGTTATTGTGCGAGCCTTCTGCCAGGTCATCTATTCTTCTCCCATTTATCAGAAATGCATAGGATGTGTTGGAAAACTTAGCACCATCTCGTCTGGTCCGTGTGTCAGACGTAATTAAATGAGCACATAAAAGAAATCCAAAATAAGTATTAAAAGTGAATTTAAAACTTAATTTGTCTTTCAATCAACAGCCTTAACATTGAAACTGAATGATGGGTAAATGATTTTTTTTGGGAAGCAAGTTCAGGCACTTCAGTCTCAATGTATTTTATTTTTATTTAGAGTCCAGAAAGAAAGTTTAGAGACCTTTACCTGTGTGGAACTATGAAAATATTGTACTGTGTATTTGACCTGTTTTATTCCTTTTTGCTTAATTTAATGCCTTTTTAGCTATAAGCTCTTCAGACAACAGTCATGCAAAGAATCTTTTTGGTAAAAGAGCAATATTACATTTGGGGTGATCAATTCAGTCTCTGTATTTGCTTAAAGATCCGGGAGTTTGAAAGGTTTCTTCATGTACTTGTGCATATTTATTTTGTAACACTACAGTCTAGTATAAGAACACAATCTCTGTGATTCCAGGGTAACCGTGACTTAGGGGTGTATTCAATAATGTCGGATCCATTCCGACACGCATTTGTTGGAATGGATCCGACAAGGGCTATTTAGTGGACGGCCAAATCCGACTGTCGGATTTTTCCACCAAAACCACAGTCTGTCCCGGGATTTTCTACCCAGCATTTTGCTAGTTTGGACCCCGTTTCTACTGTACCACTGTCCCTGGTTAGACCTCTGTTTCCACTGAACCCTGGTAAGCACAGCAAAATCTATGGATATCATTAAAAGTGGCCTTCATTCAGGCCCACAAAGATGAGGTCAGAGAAGAGGGAACAAAAGGGAGAGGTGGGGACTATGTCAAGCGTCCAGACCTTAGCTCTCCTTCTAGGCCCGTTTGCGCCCAGCTCTCCTTCCAGGCCCGCTCTGTGCCCAGTCTGTGTGCCAAGCTCTCCTTCCATGCCCACTTTGTGCCCAGTCTGTGTGTGCCAAGCTGTCCTTCCAGTTTGTGTGCGCCAAGTTGGCCTGCTCTGTGCCCAGTTTGTGTGTGCCAAGCTCTCCTTCCAGGTCTTCTCTGTGCCCAGCTCTCTTTCCAGGCCCACTCTCTGCCCAGCTTTTCTGTGTGCACACATAAACAGCCTCTCCCAGCATGTGGACGCATCTCCTCTGGTGTCTGGGTGATTACAAAGCTTGGAGCGAGAGAAGGAGTTGCCGCACAAATTCCAGTTGGCTAGCCCACAATTAAGAATACTGTACCAATGATCTTTTTTCCCACCAAAAAGGGAGGGGTGGGGGGTGAGGGGGTGCGCTACTAACTACTCATAAAGGCTAATTCAGAGTTGATCGCAGCAGCAAATTTGTAGCTGTTGGACAAAACCATGTGCGGGGGGGGGGGGCAGATATAACATGTTCAGAGAGATTTAGATTTGGGTGGTGTGTGTTCAAACTGAAATCTAAATTGCGGTGTAAAAATAAGGCAGATGTTATTTACCCTGCACAGAAACAAAATAACCCACCCAAATCTAACTCTGTCTGCACATGTTATATCTCCCAACCCCCTCCCCCCTGCAGTGCACATGTTTTTGCCCAACTGCTAACAAATTTGCTGCTGCGATCAACTCTGAATTACCCCCATAGTTACAATACGTGACACAAAAAAAAGGTAGTAGTTGTATGGTGCACGGTTCGATAGTCTATAGAGCAGACCATAAAATGTAACTTTTATTGAAATTTATTAAAACCACATTATTCCCCCCCCCCCCCCCCAATAAAAAATAAGTGTTAAAAATCGAAATATTAAAAGTATATAGAATAGAAAGTAAGTAGAATTATTAAAATATTGTGCCAGGAGCTTGATGAGTAAACTGATTAGTCTTACCAGCTAGCAGAAAACGGAATTGTATACTGGTATATCTGTCAGTCCTAGTTGTTTAATTTGTATAACTGATTAACAAATGTAAATATTTGAGCAAATATGGCCCATCTCTAATAAGCGCGATAATGTGGGGACAGTTGAATATTTACAGGAGTTTGTGCGCTATAAAACAATGGAATACCCCCCTGTGGCTTCAGTCACGCCTCTCTATGCACCAGGTTCCAGGCGAATTTACCGTGTCAAGCCTTTTTCTTGCTCAAAATGTGCTTTTTCGCATAAATGAAACATCTGAAAGTGACAGGGCAACTTTGCTAGATTACATCGATCAGTTTGATGTGTAACACTGGTATATCTGTGTACGACTGAATCTATGTTAAAAGGGACCTGATGCGATACGTCTCAGCTTTTTCTCACGCCAAGTTCCATTATGCTTACTCTGCTACTTTGTATGTGTGTAAAACGTATTCCTGTTCTGTTAGTCACAGCCCAGCTTCACTAGTGCACCATAAGCCGTTCTTCGCTACCGCTGCTGCGATGCGTATAAGACAAACAGTTGAACGTATGGAATGCTAATTCTCTGAGCACCTTAGTCATGCAGGGCATATCGCATCGTATGATTTATAGACAATAGGTCTATGAGGACAAAGCGTGGTGGTAAATGTTAAATTGCTTAATTTTAGTCCCCCCTCCCCCCCTCCATACGGACAAGCAATTCTCCCCCCATCCTGCCTACATCACTAGGAAGTGGGCTGTATGCAGGAGATCCCCCTCACTTTCTCAGGGTGCTGGTGACTGCCCCATAAATTGGGAGTCTCCCGTGCCTACTGGAAGACTAGCCAGTATGATTTGTATATGTGATTACCAGTCTTTACTAATGTAGCTTTATTACTTCTATGTTACATACAAGTAACTTGTATGTTACATACAGCCTATTTTATTTGGAGCTACAGCATAGAAATGCACATACCAATGATGACAAATACTGTATATAAAAATCTAATTATAATAGTTTGTTCTGACACTGATTAAACTCCGAACTTTTTGAAAATGTATGGTGACATTTTGGTAAGGCAACACATAATTGTGTTTGTCTGTTTTATATGATGATTTGTATGATTGTACATAAACAATATTTTAAATAAAATGGATTAGTCATTCATCATAAAGAAATGAGTGCTTATAATATGACATGACCTTTATTGTGAAGTGAAGAAGACCAGGTCCCTTTATGCAATTACAGAAAGCCATTTGCTTGTTGACATTTATTGTCATATACAGTGTGCATTTTATTTTGACATTGCAAAAAATGTACTCAAGCGGTGACCGCGTTCTGCAGTGTGTAGCTCAGAGAACGAGTCCTGCCTCATATTAAGCACAAATATGTATAGGTCAGTTTGTGTACTATGGTTTCTTATATTGGGGGCTGAAGAACAAAAACATTTTTAGACTAAAATTATTTTATGTAAATATTTGATTATACAGCCTTCTGGAAAATATCCCAGTTGTATAATCTTAGCATCCTTTTCATTTGTTATTTGGTAGAATTTCTACTTATTCTCTGCATAATTTGTTATATGTCCCACTGCAATATTGTTGTCTCTGCTATGATTTTCAAGTGCATTTATGTATAGTGTTTGCGGAATATACAGTGATGCATTTGATTTTCAATGTATTTCTGTAAAAAATCTCTCCTACAAACTGTGATGTCTGTCTTGCAGAACAAAACAGCATGAACACATTACATGGAAAGCCATTATTTCTGTACATTGTAACGTAATTATAACTATTTACTACATGGTTTTGCCCTTTATAAGATTGGCGCTTTAAAAATATTGTCAGAATCGCACCCGTGATTGTATATCTTATGCTGTTACATAAGCCCCTCTGCCTATTACACTGGATTCCTTGATTGTAGATGTTGATGCTTTTGCACTTTCAGACAAGTCCAAGGGGTATATGCAATTGCGGTCGAATTGCCGCAAATGTCGAAAAACGGGGCATTTTCGGCACAAAAAATATATTAGACAATGCAATACAGTACTTTTCGACAAAAAAACAGACTTATCAGATTCGACTTTTTGAAATTTGACAGTTTACAAATTCGACATGTCTGCAATGGTAAAAATGCGGCTTTTCGACAAAAGTATATTCAATTGAAAAATGGCGATTCTACAACAGTGCTTTTCGACAGTAAATTCGTCAATTTCATTCCGCCTCACTTTGCTGGCGGAATCTAATAAAAAAAAATTAAAACATGTTTTGTTTTTTTGTGTTTCTTTATTATTGCTAATAGCATATCTATTTATATTAGAAGGGATTAGGTACTTGGTTTGTCTATTAGGATTTACAACTATTATATATTTTTAAAAATATTTTTTTTTAACTGACTAAAATTGAGAGAGCATGGTTTTCAGTGGGAAGGGGTGGGAATGGGTTAAAATTCTGAAAAAAAAAATGCGTGGGGTACCCCCTCCTAAGCATAACCAGCCTCGGGCTCTTTGAGCCAGTCCTGGTTGTAAAAAATACGGGGGGGAAATTGACTGGGGATCCCCCGTATTTTTAGTACCAGTACCGGGCTCTGTGTCCGGTCCTGGTGCAATAAATACGGGGGACAAAGCGTAGGCGTCCCCCGTATTTTTTGTACCAGCACCGGGCTCCACTAGCTGGAGAGATAATGCCACAGCCGGGGGACACTTTTATACCTGGTCCGTGCGGCCGTGGCATTAAATCTCCAACTAGTCACCCCTGGCCGGGGTACCCTGGAGGAGTGGGGACCCCTTAAATCAAGGGGTCCCCCCCATCCAGCCACCCAAGGGCCATGGGTGAAGCCTCCCCCGCAAGCATGCGGGGGTAAAACGGGCCCGCTGGTACCTGTAATTCTGCAAAAAAAATACCCAAATAAAAACAGGACACGCACACCTTGAAAGTAAAACTTTATTACATAGATGCCGACACACACATACTTACCTATGTTCACACGCCGACTGTGTCCACGTCGACGTCTCCAAGAATCCGGGGTACCTGAAAATAAAATTATACTCGCCTAAATCCAGTGTCCTGTTATTTGTAATCCACGTACTTGGCAAAAAAACAAACCGCATACCCGGACCACGGACTGAAAGCGGTCCCATGTTTACACATGGGACCCCTTTCCCCGAATGCTGAGACCCCCCGTGACTCCTGTCACAGAGGGTCCCTTCAGGCAATCACGTTGTGGCACTCTGCCTATGCGCGTCTGAGCTGGCAGACAGCGCATCGCACAGCCGCACTATTATCTCCAATGGTGGGAACTTTGCGGTCAGCGGTGAGGTCACCCGTGGTCAGCGGCTGACCGCGAGTAACCTCACCGCTGACCGCAAAGTTCCCACCATTGAATATAATGGAGCGGCTTTGCGATGCGCTGTCTGCCAGCTCAGACGCGCATAGCCAATCAGGAGAGTGCCACGACGTGGCGCTCCCGTATTTTTTGCACCAGGACCGGACGCAGAGCCCGGTGCTGGTTCTAAAAATACGGGGGATCCCCTGTCCATTTCCCCCCCATTTTTTACAACCAGGACCGGCTCAAAGAGCCCGAGGCTGGTTATGCTTAGGAGGCGGGACCCCACGCAATTTTTTTCTGTGTTTTTTAACCATTTTTGCGCCGTCGGAAAAGTCGAATCCAGGACGCACTTATCCGTCAATTGGTCCGTTTTTCGACAGCGGGACTGTCGAATCCGGTTTTTATTGAATATGTCGAATTCCGGCACCCGCCGGCCGGTATTCGACGGTCAAATTGTGTCGAATTTAAAAACGGGCGAAAAAAAGCCGCAATTCGCCCGGAATTGCATATACCCCCAAATGTTTATTTATTATTTTTTTGGGTGTGGAACCCAGTCTATTTGCAACAAATATCCTATTGCTGCCTATTGTGGCTTTTGGTTTACCATGTTCCTAGTCTCCAGAAATCCATGCTTAATATTCTTATAGACTGTCTTGTTTAGGCTCGGCTAATACGGGTAATGGGCCTTTCTAAGTTGTCATACCATACTTTCCAGTGTTAAGGCCACAGTGTTTGTGTTGAAAAGCACTTTTCATGCCTCTGCAGCAATTACAGTGAGACGTTCTGTATGTGTTGCTGTAGAGTAGCAGGTAAGACAAAATCATACCAAACATTGGGCAATATACTGTATAATTAACCCAAATATTAAACATCACACATTTCACCAGACTGTGGGTGCGATGTACTAAACGAAAAATGCAGTAAACTCCCTGTTTTTTTGGGTTTTACCGCGTTTTCTAATGTACTAAGGCCCGGCCGCCCGCGTATTGCTGCGGAGGGTATCGCCATCTTTTTATGGCGATATCCAATAAAAGCCTATTGGCTACTTTCCGCATTCCACCACCCAGCACCACTCCCACCGACCTACCCTCATCTGTGTCCTGTCAGTCTCCACGATCCCCCCACCTCCTCCTCTCCTTGCGGCTGCAGGGAGGAGGAGCCCAGGGACTCCCTGAACACGTCGCCTCCCAGAACTAGGAGGTCACGGACCACACAGAGACCCCCTGCCAACCTTCTCACAGGTATCGCAGGGGGCCTCTGTCATTGCATTGCGATGCTAATCGCATATGTTAGTACATATGCGATTAGCGGCGATGTATTTTAATACATCCCGCCCTGAGTCCTTATCACATAACTACACATAGCTGACCTATGTCTGTATTTCTTTACCTGCCAGTAACGTCATGAATGTTCTTCCTCCTGCCCTGCTGTATACCTTCCAGCAACAATCACCAGGTTCTCAGCTATAACAGTCAAAGAAACTTCCACATCGCATTCTTGCCAAGATATTGTGGCCAGAGCGGCAGTACAGTGACATTACACTACCAGTACTGAAAGGAAGCAGAACCAGCGATAGAAAGAAACATGTTTTCTGGTTATGATGGTACATATCGAATTCCAACAAGGATTTGCACAGTCTTCTATGTGTGTACCAGAAAGAAGCAAGACCAAAGGGGGCAGAATTTATAGGGAAGAAGCCTTTATGCGGTTGTGGCTTTTGCACAAGAAAATTCTGTAGTATACATATTTTTAAGGTGCATTTAACTGTAGTTTAAGCAGTTTTGGGGAACCAGAAATGGACCAGCAAAAAAGACTGACATCATACATTATGATAGAATTGCAGAAATCTCAGTTACAATACATTTGCAAACATATGGTAAGCCACCAGCCACCTCAAGGTGTTTCTGCTCTGGTGGTTCACTGCTCTAATAATATCACCACTTTGGGTTATACATGTTTGTATTTTTCAATTGAGAACCTACTCACCTGGGAGCACCCCAGGATACTCCAGTACGACACTTCAAGTATCATTATAACCCCTCTGTCCTTGCTGTTGGCAAATTTTCCCCAGAGCAGAAGTCCCAGTTAGCCTTGATTTAGCCAGTAATCCGTTTTCCTTGTGAAATATATGCAGTGTTTTAAATTGCTGTCATATCCATCTCATCGTGTCCTACTTTGGGATAGTCCTTTAATTCCTCATGGGTTATCCTTGTGACATACTTCTGCCTGCATCAATAAGGGCTTCTGGTTCATGGTAAATATCCTGTATTGCTTTGTGAGACATTATTTTTGGAGGCAAATATCTTTAATCATTTTAAGTTGAGAGATTTTGTTGTCTCCACTGCACCCTCTTTCCTCAAACGCATTTGTGATACTTTATCATAGGCCTATAACGAAGGCCATGCGTTCTGCCCTCTATGCATTCTACACGGGATGCGGTTATTTTACCGGCTGTCCGGATCCCGGTGTTCAGGATACCGATGCCGGAGTCCCGACCAAGGCCCGGTATTCCCGCTCATGTGGTGGACCATGCCATCACCCGTGGGGAAATATAATAGTGTCGCTCGCCACCGGACTCAATGCATGGCGAGCGGACTCGCTGCGTTCACTGCCGGCATTCCACCTGTCGTGATCAATGTAAAGCTTACCAAACCCATTCTACACAACCTCATGCTCCAACATTTGAACTGCAGTTAGAATCTTAACGGGCTGGCCTCCAGAGGGAGGACTCACGGCACTCATATGAAAGTGTCTCTAGCTCCTTAATATCAACACAAATTAAAAGAAAATCATTTAAGTTATATTATAGGTAGCATCTGGTACCCATCACGCCACAGAAAATATATGGCTCCTCTTTTCCAATGTCTTGGAGAGGCTGTGGAGATAAAGGGGTGAATTTAATTAGCGGCAAAATCACAGTAAATTACAGCGATTGCGGTTTTCTCTCCATTTGCGTCTTTTGCTGCAAATATACTGTATGCGCTCTCCCGAGATTTCTGTATTTAATTACAAAATCGCAAAAGTGGGATTACCACAAAAATTGGGGTTGAAAGTGAAAAATTTGTAAATTTGCCTGCCTTGAAGGCTAAACTAACATCAGGTGACAGTATAGAAGTTTATTATTAGTTAAAATAAATGTATTTCTGGTACTTAAATTGGGTCAAATGGCTGTCTATTATGTATGTATTTTTTTTTTAAATGTAATTTTTTTTTTTTATATAGAAATCTATTTTTGTTTCCGCAAGATAAGAGCTCTCATTAATTTTGGGGTACATAAAAATGGGTGCGGAGTTTGTATATTCTCTCCGTACTTGCGTGGGTTTCCTCCGGGTAGTCCAGTTTCCTCCCACAATCCAAAAATATACTGGTAGGTTAATTGGCTCCCAACAGAAATTAAACCTAGTGTTAATGTGTCTGTGTATACATGTGATAGGGAATATAGATTGTAAGCTCCACTGGGGCAGGGACTGATTTGAATGGGCAAATATTCTCTGTAAAGCGCTGCGGAATATGTGTGAGCTATATAAATAACTGGTAATAAATAAATAAAATAATAAATAAATGGGTGTAAGTATAAGTATATGGGTCATTTTAGGAGGAAAAAAAAAAGTGGACATAGACTGATTACTCCCACCTGCAAGTCTAAAAAAAACTTGTCCCACTCATAAAGCACCGCAATATACCTGTCCAATACCTTGTACCCCAATATCCATCATTTTGCACTTTTTACCCCCAAAATGACATGTCATTATTGGCCAATTAAAAATAATTAAAAACTTCTAAGTGCCTAATGAGTCATTCAGGGAGGTGTCCCAGTGGGTTCTGAACCAAATGCTGACATTTTTAACTTAAAATAGGGATTTTCCCCAAGTTTATCACCTGCTCAGAGTTGGTGAATTGAAATTTGCGGTAAATTTACAGCAAATCCATTCTCGCAGACAATAGAATAAGCGCTTTTTGCCATTTGCGATAAATTTGCCCTTTTTTTGTGCCCCATGGGATATTTCCTCCACAATTGTTAGTTCTGCCGTAAGATTGCTGCCTGTTGGAAAGAATTCTCAGATCTTCTACGGTAAGTACAGTAACTAACATCAGTCACTAAAAATATGTGGTCTTTCCTACTGGGATTCCCCATGTAAGGTAGATTCCTCTGGCAAGCAACCCCACTATACTGCAGGACCTGCAGTATAGTGGGGTCCCTTGCCGGGGGCTGCAGGCTTAAATGCAATTATCAATACATGAACTAAAACACCACTGTTTATCATTGTTAGTTAATATAGCGAGTGCAGAGCCCCTGTGATTTCTATTTAAACAGTGTGGTAACAAACCATGTTGCACACCAAATCTAGAATAGGTGAGTGCTGTGGAATAGTGTGTGTGTGTGTGTGTGAGTGATATAGATAATAGGATTTTAGTACCTACCGGTAAATCCTTTTCTCCTAGTCCGTAGAGGATGCTGGGGACTCCAAAAGGACCATGGGGTATAGACGGGATCCGCAGGAGCTTGGGCACACTGAAAAGACTTTAACTGGGTGTGAACTGGCCCCTCCCTCTATACCCCTCCTCCAGACCTCAGTTATAGGAACTGTGCCCAGGAAAGACGGACATTTCGAGGAAAAGATTTTAGTTCAAACTAAGGGCTAGAACATGCCAGCCCACACCACAACATACCGTACAACCGGAGTAACAGTAAACCAGATAACAGTATGAATTTAACTGCAGCAACAAGCTGACACAACAAATACACAACCTGTTTGTAAACCAATGCAACCAATAAGAACACACTGCAAGTAACCGTCCGCACTGGGATGGGTGCCCAGCATCCTCTACGGACTAGGAGAAAAGGATTTACCGGTAGGTACTAAAATCCTATTTTCTTTTACGTCCTAGAGGATGCTGGGGACTCCAAAAGGACCATGGGGTCTATACCAAAGCTCTAACACGGGCGGGAGAGTGCGGACGACTCTGCAGCACCGATTGAGCAAACATGAGGTCCTCCTCAGCCAGGGTATCAAACTTGTAAAACTTAGCAAAGGTGTTTGAACCCGACCACGTAGCTGCTCGGCAAAGCTGAAGTGCTGAGACCCCTCGGGCAGCCGCCCAAGATGAGCCCACCTTCCTGGTAGAATGGGCCTTCACTGATTTCGGCACCGGTAGCCCAGCCGAAGAATGAGCTTGCTGAATCGTACTACAAATCCAGCGTGCAATAGTCTGCTTCGAAGCAGGATGACCAATCTTGTTGGAAGCATACAGAACAAACAGCGCCTCTGTTTTCCTGGCCACCGCCGTTTTGGCGACATAGATCTTCAAAGCTCTCACAACATCAAGAGACTTTGGAACTGCCACAGCATCTGTAGCCACAGGTACCACAATAGGTTGGTTAATGTGAAATGAAGAAACCACCTTCGGCAGAAATTGTTGACGAGTCCTCAATTCCGCCCTATCCGAATGGAAGATCAAGTACGGGAATCTTGTGTGACAAGGCCGCCAACTCAGACACCCACCTGGCAGATGCCAGAGCCAACAGCATGACCACCTGGAAGACATAAGAAACTGTAAGACCACGTCAAGATCCCATTGTGCCACCGGGGGCACAAACGGAGGATGGATATGCATCACTCCCTTCACAAAAGTCTGAACCTCAGGGAGAACAGCCAATTCCTTCTGAAAGAAGATGGATAAAGCCGAAATCTGCACCTTGATGGAACCCAATTTCAGACCAGCATCGACGCCTGCCTGCAAAAAATGGAGAAACCGACCCAAGGGAAATTCTTACGCAGGAGCAGCTTTAGTCTCACACCACGAAACATACTTTCTCCAAATACGGTGATAATGTTTCGCCGTTACTTCCTTCCTCGCCTTAAGGAGAGTGGGAATGACCTCCCTGGGAATACCGTTCGGAGCTAAGATTTGGCGCTCAACTTCCATGCCGTCAAAAGCAGCCGCGGTAAGTCTGGAAACACGCATGGTCCCTGCAATAACAGGTCCTCTCTTAGAGGGAGAGGCCAAGGATCTTCCACAAGTAATTCCTGAAGATCTGGATACCAGGCCCTTCTTGGCCAATCTGGAACGACAAGAATTGCTTGCACTCTTGCTCATCGAATGATTCCCAGCACCTTTGGAATGAGAGGAAGCGGAACAATACCTCGGAAGCTTCTTGTTGAGGCGAGACGCCATCATGTCGATCAGCGGAGTTCCCCAACGCTTCGTCAGTTCTGCAAATACCTCTTGATGAAGAGCCCACTCTCCTGGATGGAGATAGTGTCTGCTGAGGAAGTATGCTTCCAAGTTGTCCACTCCCGGAAGGAAGACTGCTGACAGGGCGCTCACGAGCTGTTCCGCCCAGCGAAGGGTTCTTGTGGCCTCCGCCATAGCCGCCCTGCTCCTTGTTCCGCCTTGACGGTTTATATGCGCCACCGCAGTTATGTTGTCTGATTGTATCAGGACAGGCCGACCCTGAAGAAGGCTTCTTGCTTGTAGCAGGCCGTTGTAAATGGCTCTTAACTCGAGAACATTTATGTAGAGACAAGATTCCTGGTTTGACCATTTCCCCTGGAAATTTCTTCCCTGGGTGACTGCGCCCCAGCCTCGGAGACTTGCATCTGTTGTCAACAGGACCCAATCCAGGATACCGAATCGGCGCCCTCCTAGGAGGTGAGAACTTTGTAGCCACCACAGGAGAGAAATCCTGGCCCTGGGAGATAGACTTATCCTCCGGTGCATGTGCAGGTGAGACCCGGACCACTTGCTCAGCAGATCCCACTGAAATGCCGGGGCATGAAACCTGCCAAACGGAATGGCTTCGTAAGCCGCAACCATCTTCCCCAGAACCCGAGTACATTGATGAACCGGCACACTTGTTGGCCTCAGAAGCTCCCTGACCATCATCTGGAGTTCCAGAGCTTTGTCTTCCGGAAGAATCGCCTTCCGTAAGCCCGTGTCCAGAATCATGCCCAGAAAGGGCAACCAAGTGGTCGGACTCAACTGAGACTTTGGCAAATTTAGCAGCCAACCGTATTGTCGCAGAATGGTCAGAGACAAATCCACATTTCGTAGCAACCGTTCCCTGGACCTCGCCTTTATCAGGAGATCGTCCAAGTACAGGATAATGGTAACCCTTTGCTTGCGAAGGAGAACCATCATTTCTGCCATGACTTTGGGGAAAATCCTCGGGGCCGTGGAAAGCCCAAACGGCAACGTCTGAAATTGGTAATGAGAATCCTGTACTGCAAACCTTAGGTAAGCTTGATGCGGAGGATATATCGGGACGTGTAAGTAGGCATCCTTTATGTCGACTGACGCCATAAAGTCCCCCCCTTGTCTGGCAATCACAGCTCGAAGAGATTCCATCTTGAACTTGAAAACCTTCAAGTATGGATTGAGGGACTCTAGGTTCAGAATCGGTCTGACCGAACAGTCTGGTTTCGATACCACAAAGAGGCTCGAGTAGAACCCCTCCCCCTGTTGGGACGGGGGAATGGGGACAATGACCCTCTTTTGACACAACTTTTGTATTGCTGCCTTCACCACCTCCCTGTCCGGAAGACAGAAATGAAGAACCGGTGAGAGGGCACCTCCTGAAACTCCAGCTTGTATTCCTGAGATACTATATCTAGGACCCAAGGATCCAGGCCTGACTGAACCCAGACCTGACTGAAGATCCCCAGACGGCCCCCCACCGGTCCGGACTACCCCAGGGAAGCCCCAGCGTCATGCAGTGGACTTGGTAGAGCCAGGGAGGCTTTTTGGTCCTGGGCGCCTGATACTGCAGGCGACTTTCTTCCCCTTGCTCTACCCTTTGAAGCGAGGAAGGACGAACCTTTTCCACGCTTGTATTTATTGGGACGAAAGGACTGCATCTGCTGATGTGGTGTCTTTTTCTGTTGTGTGGGAACATAAGCAAGAAAAGATGACTTACCCGCCGTCGCGATAGACACCAGATCATCCAAGCCGTCACCAAACAAGACATTACCTTTGAAGGGTAGAGCTTCCATAGCTCTCTTGGAGTCGGCATCCGCATTCCATTGATGAATCCACAGCGCTCTCCTGGCCGAAATCGCCATGGCATTGGCTCTTGATTCCTAGAAACCTACATCCCTCGCCGCATCCTTCAGGTAATCTGCAGCGTCCTTGATATAACGAAGAGTTAAAAGAACATTATCTTTATCAAGCGTATCCATATCAGAAGCTAAATTCTCAGCCCATTTAGCAATAGCACTACTCACCCATACCGACGCCACAGCAGGTCTGAGCAATGCACCCGTATTAGCAAAAATGGACTTCAGAGACGTCTCACGCTTGCGATCCGCCGGACCCTTGAGAGCTGCCGTGTCAGGGGACGGAAGCACCAACTTCTTAGACAACCGGGATAGAGCCTTGTCGACATTCGGAGACTCCCATTTTTCCCTGTCATCAGAGGGGAAAGGATATGCCATAAAAATTCTCTTGGGAATCTGCCACCTCTTATCCGGCGACTCCCAAGCTTTTTCACAAAGAGTATTCATTTCATGAGAGGGGGGAAACTTCACCTCAGGTTTTTTTCCCTTTGAACAAGCAAAACCTTGTTTCCTGCACCGCAGGTTTGTCAGAAATATGTAAAACATTCTTTATAGCCACAATCATGTACTGAATACTCTTAACTAACCGTAGATGTAAAGCAGCCTCAGTGAAATCGGAATCAGAATCCGTGTCGATATCCGTATCTACCAACTGAGTAAAAGGCCGCTTTTGCGACCCTGATGGGGTCTGCACCTGAGACAAAGCATCCTCCATGGATTTCCTCCATACCTCAGTCTGAGACTCCGATTTATCCAACCTTTTAGACAGAGGCCACATTTGTATTAAGCGTACTTAACATTGTAAGTAAATCAGGTGTCTGCTGCGCCGACAGGGCCAACTCCAGACCCACATCTGCTCCCCCAGCAACCTCCTCCAGGGAATAACTCAGCCTCAGACATGCCGACACGGAATGTCGACACACACACACCGCCTCAGCTAGGGGACAGACCCACAAGGAAGCCCAGATAGAGAAACACAGAGGGAGTATGCCAGCTCACACCCCAGCGCACATACATCCCAAAACAAAATATATGTTGACAGCGCTGCTATGGATTCTGCACCAATAACTGTGCCCCCACCCTCCGATCAGCTCCCTGTTACTTTTAGAGGAGCTTGGAGGTCCCGGGCCAGCGTTCTCTGCAGCGGCGTGGAGGAGAGAAAATGGCGCTGTCGAGCTGTGCGGCTAAGCCCCGCCCCTTCCCGGCGCGCTTCAGCCCGCTAAATTTTAAATTAATAAAATGCCGGCGGGGGTTGAAAAACGGTGCCGAGGCACCGAACTGCCTTCTGCCAGCTCCCAGACCCAGTAACATACTGCCCAGGGCGCTCCCCCCCCCAGCGCCCTGCACCCTGTGAGTGCCGTTGGTGAAGTGTGTGGGAGCATGGAGCGCAGCGCTACCGCTACACTGTACCTCGTTACTGGAGTCTTCTGCCGTCACTGAAGTCTTCTGTCTTCTGCATACTCACCCGACCTCTTTCTTCTGGCTTCTGTGACAGGGGTGATGGCGTGGCTTCGGGTACAAGCAGCTAGGCGCACCAAGTGATCGAACCCTCTGGAGCTAATGGTGTCCAGTAGCTGAGAAGCAGAGCCTTTAAACTAAGAACAAGTAGGTCTGCTTCTCTCCCCTCAGTCCCACGATGCAGGGAGCCTGTAGCCAGCAGGTCTCCCTGAAAATAAAAAACCTAACAAGGTCTTTTCCAGAGAAACTCAGTAGAGCTCCCCTAGTGAGTGTCCAGTCACTCCTGGGCACAAAGTCTAACTGAGGTCTGGAGGAGGGGCATAGAGGGAGGGGCCAGTTCACACCCAGTTAAAGTCTTTTCAGTGTGCCCAAGCTCCTGCGGATCCCGTCTATACCCCATGGTCCTTTTGGAGTCCCCAGCATCCTCTAGGACGTGAGAGAAAGAGATATATATATATATATATATATATATATATATATATATATATATATATATATATATATATATATATATATATATAAAATGTGTGTGTGTGTGTGTTTTTTCATTGTGTTATATCCTTACCACAACTGTTAATTTTTTAGATTGTGTTATATAATGTTTGCAGGCTAATAGATGCTAATAAACATTTTCACCTGAAATAAAGTTATTGCGCTTAAAGTGGACTGTGTCCTCCTCATGTGCTGTCTGTCTCCCCTAATAAATAAATACATGTGAATATTCTTTATAGCATCTGAAGATTTGAAAAACTTTTTTTTTTTTTTTTTTTCATTTTGTTAATGGTTTAATGTGAAAAGACAGTTTTACTAGTCAGAAATGTAAGCAGTATGTTGCAGATGTTACAGCTAAAGCATAACATAATTTAAGTCTAAAACAGTCATTTTCTGAAATACAAGACTTCCTGTTGCGACTCCTGCACACTATGGTTCAAAAAACATCACTATTTAAGGTGAAATTCATAGAAAAAGAAGCACACCCTGTGGCTTGGCAGTCTAGTCAGAAGGATGAGACCATGCTGACCTCTCTGGAAAATCTTTTGAACATTATTCTCAAGGGTGGGTGATGCAAAACAACGTAATATCAACTGGCACTTAATTCTCGTAGCTCCCTGCTGATTGGGCTATGCATTGAAATGGAACTCTTCCTGACAGGAAGCTGAACTCTAAACGTGGAGACTGCTTAAAAGTACTGTGTGCTTTAATTTGGCTCCCTACTGTTAAAACATAGCTGTTGTGTAGACTTTGCACTTCATTGAGTTAACTCCGATGTTTACAGTGGTCCATACCTTCCCTAGAATTTCAGTTTAGCTTATCTTATTACTTGCTGTTTAATATTACTATCATGTGTGAACCGTATGTAGCTTAATTAATATATATATATTTTTTTTTGCTATTGTATAAACTATTAATCTTTTTGCATTGCTTGTGAGAAAATATAGCTGTCTTCTCCAAGATATGGTGTCCTCATGTTCTTTAGAAGTTGCGGATTGTTTTATATGTTTGCAAATGTAAACTACTGTAAGCCTAAATTTTAGACCTTAATGAAAGTCTACACTCTTGGGCAGACATGTCCCCACAATGCATACTTTTGCTGCCCAAGTTTACTTTTTGAAAAACAATGGAATGCGGCCCGCCATCACCGGATGAGTTACTGTTGGCACATCTGACGTTGTGCAGCATTCACCGTTTTGCACATGCATGAGATGATAGTGATAGAGATGGGGAAATGTCCACGGGGAAGCTGCTGAGCATGCCCGGCTATGCAAAGCTCTGCCCCTGCCACATCCCGCCTTCTCAGCGCCATTAGACCTGAAGCCATCACGGCCTTACTTGTGTGTGTCCGACTGCCATGTGTATCCAGCTGCCCGAATTGTAGGAGGAATCTTCTGGAATCTGGATAGAAAAATGTCTCTCAATGACGAAGGTAAATCGTCCTAGTGTGTGGGCACCTTTACTCACACTGATATGTATTATACAGGAGAGGGGTCTGCACAGTGATTTATGAGGCGGAATAACACAGCTCTCCGCTCACACTATTAAAGTTGTTTTCTTCCCGATACTTGACATCTTTTTGATTATACTTTATTGTTGGGTTTTCTAATAAATCTAACAAAGTTGCATATAAGACTTTTTTTTACTTTTTCTTGCGGCCCACACAAGACGTAGACCTTGATTATTCGTACTAGTTGGAATTTTGAGTTTGACATGCCTTGTTTCAAGATGCAACTAAAACGCTAATCGACTGTCTCAATTTTCTGCAACCTCCATCTAGTGGGCCATTCCCCTCATCTGTTTGTACCCAGAGCTTATCCATCTTACATACTGCATTGTTCTAGATGTCTTTGCTCTGCAACACATGCAGGGCTTTGGTCTGGCTTTAAACTCATGAAATCATTGCTGCTAACCACTGCAACACCATGTAACCCTTCCTTATATTTCATTCTTGATCTCTTTTTTTCTTTTTCTTTTTAGGCGCTACTAGTATTTTGATATCTGAATATTTGGTTCCATTTGAAATCTGTGAAGTGAAACCACTTGTCCTTTACATTGCAGTGGAATAATGCTCTTATACTTGTGTTTATAGTTTTGGATTATTATCCGTCTTTGTCACTACACTTTTTACCTTCCTTTGTTTGTATGAGGATGTGGGAAGAAATTAGGGGACTGACCAGTTCCTGACTACCGACAATAATCTCTCAAATTTTGGAGACTGGTAGCAGTCTGTTGACTATCCTTAATTTTTGTGTTCTGCGTCTATGCCATTAAGTAACCTGAACGGGAGTCAACAGTATATTTAGAAGCTCTGGTAATTTTTCAGACTTTATTTAATGCAGGTCATGCATCTATGGTCCAATCCTCTGCTTATAAGATTAGGAGAAAAACAACATGATAAAAATCCCTGCCTTGCTGATCCCAACTGTTTTTTGGTTAGGTTTGCAGAGTCAGGGAAATCAAACATGTTGGATTTTGCAGGCAACACAGCTACAGTCCCGATTCCTCATTCTGCATATCCACAATCCGATTCGCTGATTGGTGAATTTAGTAAAGAAAACAGCATGTTAAAAATCCCTTGCTTGTCAGTGCCAATCCTTTTTTGGGGGGAAAGGGGGGAGTCTGCAAATTGATCTCCCTGATTCCCCGAACCTGGCATCGACAGAATGATGAATTCGGCAAATCCATTGTAGATGCTTTGGCTCCACTTATCTGCTCCCCCGACCCTGGCATTGACAGAACGGGGAATTGCCCCGATACAACCTATATGTATTTATGGGCCCAATTACTTGAGCCATGCTCAGTGCTTCCAATACACATTTTATTTTTTTATTTTTGGACACTTTCAGTAGCATTAAGCAGAACTCCAGTTATCTTGTTGGAATAGGTGAATGTAGTCCCCTCTCAATAAATTAAAATGTGGATGTAAACATGGACAGCCCTGACCTGCAAAAATTGCTATGGGAACTGACACTCTAATGTACCAATTAAACTGGCTTGTGATATAAAAAGATATAGTTGATGTATACACTTTTTGTTTTTAACCATTTTTTATATAACTAATGTTAATTTATAGCAACAGTCCATTTATATTTAAATACACATTTTACTTATATTGGAACATGTGAGGCACTGTATACATTCCCTCAAACAGAGATGCAGTCAAAATACCAGCAGACTGAAGACCGACAGTGGTATCCTGATGGCTAGACGTCCTGATGACGTCCTGGAGGTAGTGGTTGGGGTTGGAGTTGGGCACTGGAAGGTGTTGAGGGGGGCGCGAGTGGTGGTTAGGGTTAAGCTACGAGAGAGGGCAGTTAGGGTTAGGCTGTGGGAGAGATGGGGTAAAAATACTTAATGGGATGTGTCTGGATTCTGGCAGTCTGGATCCCGACTGTTTTTTGTACCCAACCCAAAAAGACTAAGCATTTATTGAATTGAACACCATACACAGTATGGTGTCCAAATAAATAAATGCTTAATGCCTTTTCTTGCTTACAAGAAACATTTATAACTTTTTTGTTTCAATTTATAAGACTGAGGCTTTTTCCTTATCCTCTAGCACAATTCGGTAACAGCAATTAGGAATTGCAGGAGCTGCAACAGTTTTAATGATGCCAAGTGCATTACTGTCTGCTGTTACTCGTCTTGTACTATTCGTGAAAATGTTGTCTATCTCTGGGTTGAACACTTCAGGGTACTTTAATATCATAACAAAAGAATTGTCCACATATTGCACTTCTTGAAATAACTTTCTGGAGAGACTCCTATGTGAATGGGATGTTTTTTTGATTTGGCTGGTTTAAAGTGAGTTACACTATGATGGTCTTTAATTATTTAAAATGTCTACCACAAATTCTTAGAATATTGGTTTCTTAGTAGTGATAGGCGCTGTATACCATGTTCATTAACCATGGAGAGAGGTGTTTATTGCGTGGATGGGGCAGTGTAGTGTTCATGTTTATTTCTGAATGTAGAATATCCAGAAGCAGTTGAGTTAAGAGTCTGCAGAGAACTCAGTACTTGTGTGGTTTTTTTTTTTTTACATCTGAAGCCATTATGTGCTGTAAAATCATAAAGGATTTCTTTTATTAAGTTACTTGTAATTAACTTCAGCACAAAAAAATCAAATAAATCAAATCTAATCTGTTTTCTTTGCGTTTTCATTCCTGTTTCGCTGCTTTAACATAGATTCTTTCTGTCGTCTTTTTACATAAAGTATGGAGCTGTAATTACTTTTTTTGCATTAGTTTTTGACAAGCTAATGTGCATGTTGATCCAAGAATTGATTAAGGAAAAACTAATGAATTTTATATAACTCTTCAAGGATTTGTTAGTCATAAATATTCTGCAGCAGCTTTACTTTTGAAATCTAGAAACATTGAGCTGTCATATTAAACATGGAGTTAAGCAGTGTTAATACGTCTTATGTTACTCTTGAGCTCGTGATAAAGGGTTCTGTGTTGTACATAATTTCTATATCCTTACAACTGGGTAAACAGAAAAAAAATATACTATGGTTTAAAACCATGCGGATTACTTTTCACAGGACACTAGTACATAGTACAGTATTGTGAAGTTGTAGTTAGAGCTGTTGATGCCTTTTTACACTAAAGTGCCAAAAGTCATGGGATAGGTGCCTAGTATTGTGTATGACCCCCTCTAGCCCGGTGAAGTGCAGCAACTGGACTTGGCATTGATTCACAAGTGATTGGAAGATCTCTGGAGAAATGTTGACCTATGCCATCAGGATAGCTTCCCACAGCTCCCTGATATTTGTAGGTGCAGATTCTTATGTGCGTATGGGCCTCTCAACGAAGTCCCATAAATGCTCGATTGGCTTTATGTTGAGTGAAAGTTGTGGTCATGCTTTTCATTGGAACTCTCCAGTAGTGTGAACAGGGGCACTCTGGGGGGTTTTCTGTTCCCATATCCAATAGAAGCTAAGAACGCTGCACTGACCTGCTGGATATGTGTCTGGTACCTCCTGCATTGAATGTAGTTGTGATTTGAGCCAGCGTCGCATGTCTTTTACCATGGACAATTTTGGCCAAACGCTGCTGGTCCTGATCATTAAGGTCTGCCACTGCACTGTCCACGGTGGGTGTTAATGCCTTTCATGAGGTATTCCCAGTACACACGTAACAACGTAGATCGAGGAATGTTAAATGCACAACTTTGGAAATGGAATGACCCATCGTTTGGGCATTCATTATCATGCCCTGTTTGAACTCTGATTCAAGTCGCCTTGCCATGAGCAGCATAGCCATTGTTCAGACTGACACACGTACAACTGATGCAGGTCTGGCCATTTCCAAGATGTCACAGTATGGTAGCGCTACCTACCATTAACTTTACATACTGCTGTACCATGACTTTTGGCACTTCATTGTAATATAAAGAGAAGAATCCAGGTGTAACCAAGTGCCTGCTGGTCATCTTATTGTATCATGAAAAAATAAACTAATGGCATAGGGTAAACTTGGCCTAATAGGCATAGCCTAGCAGCACTGTCATCATGTTGGCCTATCAACAGTAAAAGGAGTGGTAGAGATGCAAGGGAGGGACCTGATGCAGCACAGGGGTGGTGACGTCTTTGTGGTGGATAAGCCCATAAATACAAGCACAGATGTGTGATCCTGAGTACAAGCAGAATTAAAACTAAAGTGCTAGAGTGATTTTATCTGTGGCGTTACAATGTTTGTCACATGTGTAACACAAAAAACTCTAATTGGAAATTTATTTAGAAATACAATTATGGCCATATTGAATGGAGTGCGTTACTTTTTATAATGGGCTGATATGCACATTGCCAGCAATTGAATTTCCCACTGTGTGTGCAATCAATGAAAATATTTACATTTGTTTGCGTAAAAGCATCTCCCTTTTAAATTTAATAGAATATGGGTATGTGTAGATACCCTAATAGTGTAGTGTTTCTTTCCGCGGCTACTTGATTTCCATCCCCCCTTCCCCCAGGTCTTTCGAATTAGCCCCGGCAGCCGGCTGTTTAGTGGCTTTTCCTTAGCACCTCCTCAATGCAGGAGGAAAAAAAATCAACGATAAAGGACTCTTTTTTTTTTTTTTTTTTTTTTTTTTTGCGCCTCAAACACATGGATCCGGTAATTTCTCCTGGATCCTTCTATGTTTTTGTCTGAAAACTGGTAATTTTCTGGCCAAAAAAATATATGTAGATTGCCTATCTGGCAAAAATTGTGGTAATAGCCCGTTTTTTTGTTTGTTTTGTTTTGCTATGGGTAATTGGATCGCCCCCTTAATATAATAATAGAATAATTCTGTCTACACATGCTGCATTATTTGCTGTGGTTATTGGCTCGGTACCACTGTGTGTGGCCCTAAAAGAACCATAATGTTTGATAAGGTGATCAAAATAGATGGTACAGGTTGAGTATTCCTTATCCAAAATGCTTGGGCCAGAAGTATTTTGGATATCTGATTTTTCCGTATTTTAGAATGAGATATCATGGCGATGGGACCCAAGTCTAAACACAGAATGCATTTGTTTCTCTGACGTCCTAGTGGATGCTGGGGACCCCGTAAGGACCATGGGGAATAGCGGCTCCGCAGGAGACTGGGCACAACTAAGAGAATTAGGACTACCTGGTGTGCACTGGCTCCTCCCTCTATGCCCCTCCTCCAGACCTCAGTTAGAATTTTGTGCCCGGCCGAGCTGGTTGCACACTAGGGGTTCTCCTGAGCTCTTAGAAAAGAAAGTATATTTAGGTTTTAATTATCCGTGAGATCTGCTGGCAACAGACTCACTGCTACGAGGGACTGAGGGGAGAAGAAGCGAACCTACCTGCTTGCAGCTAGCTTGGGCTTCTTAGGCTACTGGACACCATTAGCTCCAGAGGGATCGAACACAGGCCCAGCCTCGGTCGTCCGGTCCCGGAGCCGCGCCGCCATCCCCCTTGCAGAGCCAGAAGCAAGAAGAACATCCAGGAAATCGGCGGCTGAAGATTTCGGTCTTCATTAAGGTAGCGCACAGCACTGCAGCTGTGCGCCATTGCTCCCCATGCACACCACACACTCCGGTCACTGATGGGTGCAGGGCGCTGGGGGGAGGCGCCCTGGGCTGCAATAAGAGTACCTTAGCTGGCAAAAAAACACATAATATAGTCAGTAAGACTATATATGTGTAAAATCCCCTGCCAAAAATATCCTGAAAAAAGCGGGAGAAGTCCGCCGTGAAGGGGGCGGGGCTATCTCCCTCAGCACACTGGCACCATTTCCTCTCACAGCTCCGCTGGAAGGACGCTCCCAAGGCTCTCCCCTGCAGTTTCCAGGCTCAATAGGGTAAAAAAGAGAGGGGGGGGCACTAAATTTAGGCGCAAACTGTGTATTATAGCCGCTATAGGGGAAAAATCACTGTGTGTGTGTGTAGTGTGTATCCCTGCATTATATAGCGCTCTGGTGTGTGCTTGCATACTCTCTCTCTGTCTCCCCAAAGGACTTTGTGGGGTCCTGTCCTCAGTCAGAGCATTCCCTGTGTGTGCGCGGTGTGTCGGTACGGCTGTGTCGACATGTTTGATGAGGAGGCTTATGTGGAGGCGGAGCAGGTGCCGATAAATGTGATGTTATCCCCTGCGGGGTCGACACCTGAATGGATGGACATGTGGAAGGAATTAAGCGACAGTGTCAACTCCTTACATAAAAGGTTTGACGACATAGCAGATGTGGGACAGCCGGCTTCTCAGCCCGTGCCTGCCCAGGCGTCTCAAAAGCCATCAGGGGCTCTAAAACGCCCACTACCTCAGATGGCAGACATAGATGTCGACACGGATACTGACTCCAGTGTCGACGACGATGAGACTAGTGTACATTCCAATAGAGCCACTCGTTACATGATTACGGCAATGAAAAATGTGTTGCACATTTCTGATATTACCCCAGGTACCACTAAAAAGGGTATTATGTTTGGGGAGAAAAAGCTACCAGTCATTTTTTTACCCCATCTGATGAATTAAATGAGGTGTGTGAAGAAGCGTGGCCTTCCCCCGATAAGAAACTGGTAATTTCTAAAAAGTTACTAATGGCGTACCCTTTCCCGCCAAAGGACAGGTCACGTTGGGAGACATCCCCTAGGGTGGATAAAGCGCTCACACGTCTGTCAAAAAAGGTGGCACTACCGTCTCCGGACACGGCCGCCCTAAAGGAGCCTGCAGATAGAAAGCAGGAGGCTATCCTGAAGTCTGTATATACACACTCAGGAATTATACTGAGACCGGCTATTGCTTCAGCATGATTGTGCAGTGCTGCAGCTGCGTGGTCAGATTCCTTGTCGGAAAACATTGATACCCTAGACAGGGACACTATATTGCTAATCGTAGAGCATATTAAAGAAGCTGTCTTATACATGAGAGATGCACAGAGGGATATTTGCCGGCTGGCATCTAAAATAAACGCAATGTCCATTTCTGCCAGGAGAGGATTGTGGACTCGGCAGTGGACAGGAGATACAGATTCTAAAAGGCACATGGAAGTTTTGCCTTACAAGGGTGAGGAGTTGTTTGGGGATGGTCTCTCGGACCTCGTTTCCACAGCGACAGCTGGGAAGTCAGCATTTTTACCCCATGTTCCCTCACAGCCAAAGAAAGCACCGTATTATCAGGTACAGTCCTTTCGGCCCCAGAAAGGCAAGCGGGTTAGAGGCGCGTCCTTTCTGCCCAGAGGCAGAGGTAGAGGGAAAAAGCTGCAACATACAGCCAGTTCCCAGGAACAAAAGTCCTCCCCCGCTTCCTCTAAGTCCACCGCATGACGCTGGGGCTCCACAGGCAGAGCCAGGTACGGTGGGGGCCCGTCTCAAGAACTTCAGCGACCAGTGGGCTCGCTCACGGGGGGATCCCTGGATTCTGCAAGTAGTATCTCAGGGGTACAAGCTGGAATTCGAGACGTCTCCCCCTCGCCGTTTCCTCAAATCTGCCTTGCCGACAGCTCCCCCGGACAGGGAGGCAGTGCTGGAGGCGATTCACAAGCTGTATTCTCAGCAGGTGATATTCAAGGTACCCCTCCTTCAACAAGGACGGGGTTACTATTCCACAAGGTTTGTGGTACCGAAACCGGACGGTTCGGTGAGACCCATTTTAAATTTAAAATCCTTGAACACTTATATAAGAAGGTTCAAGTTCAAGATGGAATCGCTCAGGGCGGTGATTGCAAGCCTGGACGAGGGGGATTACATGGTATCACTGGACATCAAGGATGCTTACCTGCATGTCCCCATTTACCCTCCTCACCAGGAGTACCTCAGATTTGTGGTACAGGACTGTCATTACCAATTCCAGACGTTGCCGTTTGGTCTGTCCACGGCACCGAGGGTATTTACCAAGGTAATGGCCGAAATGATACTCCTTCGGAAAAAGGGAGTTTTAATTATCCCGTACTTGGACGATCTCCTTATAAAGGCGAGGTCCAGGGAACAGTTGTTGATCGGAGTAGCACTAGCTCGGGAAGTGCTACAACAGCACGGCTGGATCCTGAATATTCCAAAGTCGCAGCTGGTTCCTTCAACGCGTCTACTGTTCCTGGGGATGGTTCTGGACACAGAACAGAAAAAAGTGTTTCTCCCGGAGGAGAAGGCCAAGGAGTTGTCATCTCTAGTCAGAGACCTCCTAAAACCAAAACAGGTGTCTGTGCACCACTGCACGCGAGTCCTGGGAAAGATGGTGGCTTCTTACGAAGCAATTCCATTCGGAAGGTTCCATGCAAGGATCTTTCAGTGGGATCTGTTGGACAAGTGGTCCGGATCGCATCTTCAGATGCATCGGCTAATAACCCTGTCTCCAAGGGCCAGGGTGTCGCTGCTGTGGTGGCTGCAGAGTGCTCATCTTCTAGAGGGCCGCAAATTCGGCATACAGGACTGGATACTGGTGACCACGGATGCCAGCCTTCGAGGTTGGGGGGCAGTCACACAGGGAAGAAACTTCCAGGGACAGTGGTCGAGTCAGGGGACTTCCCTACACATAAATATTCTGGAACTAAGGGCCATTTACAATGCCCTAAGTCAGGCAAGACCCCTGCTTCAACACTAGCCGGTGCTGATCCAGTCCGACAACATCACGGCGATCGCCCATGTAAACCGACAGGGCGGCACAAGAAGCAGGATGGCGATGGCAGAAGCCACAAGGATTCTCCGATGGGCGGAAAATCATGTGGTAGCACTGTCAGCAGTGTTCATTCCCGGAGTGGACAACTGGGAAGCAGACTTTCTCAGCAGACACAACCTCCACCCGGGAGAGTGGGGACTTCATCCAGAAGTCTTCCAAATGGTTGTACACCGGTGGGAAAGGCCACAGGTGGACATGATGGCGTTCCGCCTCAGCAAAAAGCTAAAAAGATATTGCGCCAGGTCAAGGGACCCTCAGGCGATGGCTGTGGACGCTTTAGTGACACCGTGGGTGTACCAGTCGGTTTATGTGTTCCCTCCTCTTCCTCTCATACCCAAGGTACTGAGGATAATAATAAGGAGAAGAGTAAGAACTATAATCATTGTTCCGGATAGGCCAAGAAGAGCTTGGTACCCAGAACTTCAAGAAATGATATCAGAGGAACCATGGCCTCTGCCGCTCAGACAGGACCTGTTGCAGCAGGGACCCTGTCTGTTCCAAGACTTACCGTGACTGCGTTTGACGGCATGGCGGTTGAACGCCGGATCCTGAAGGAAAAGGGCATTCCGGAGGAAGTCATCCCTATGCTGATTAAAGCTAGGAAGGAGGTGACCGCAAACCATTATCACCGCATATGGCGAAAATATGTTGCGTGGTGTGAGGCCAGAAGGGCCCCAATGGAGGAATTTCAGCTGGGTCGATTTCTGCACTTCCTACAGTCAGGGGTGACTATGGGCCTCAAATTAGGTTCCATTAAGGTCCAGATTTCGGCTCTGTCGATTTTCTTCCAAAAAGAACTGGCTTCACTGCCTGAAGTTCAGACGTTTGTTAAAGGAGTGCTGCATATTCAGCCCCCTTTTGTGCCTCCAGTGGCACCTTGGGATCTCAACGTGGTGTTGGATTTCCTTAAGTAACATTGGTTTGAGCCACTTAAAACCGTGTAACTAAAACATCTCACGTGGAAAGTGGTCATGCTGTTTGCCTTGGCTTCGGCCAGGCGTGTGTCAGAATTGGCGGCTTTGTCATGTAAAAGCCCTTATCTGATTTTCCATATGGATAGGGCGGAATTGAGGACTCGTCCCCAATTTCTTCCTAAGGTGGTATCAGCTTTTCATTTGAACCAACCTATTGTGGTGCCTGCGGCTACTAAGGACTTGGAGGATTCCAAGTTGCTGGACGTAGTCAGGGCCCTGAAAATCTATGTTTCCAGGATGGCTGGAGTCAGGAAAACTGACTCTCTATTTATCCTGTATGCGCCCAACAAGCTGGGTGCTCCTGCTTCAAAGCAGTCTATTGCTCGCTGGATCTGTAGTACGATTCAACTTGCACATTCTGCGGCTGGACTGCGGCATCCTAAATCTGTAAAAGCCCATTCCACGAGGAAAGTGGGCTCTTCTTGGGCGGCTGCCCGAGGGGTCTCGGCTTTACAACTTTGCCGAGCTGCTACTTGGTCGGGTTCAAACACATTTGCTAAATTCTACAAGTTTGATACCCTGGCTGAGGAGGACCTTGAGTTTGCTCATTCGGTGCTGCAGAGTCATCTGCACTCTCCCGCCCGTTTGGGAGCTTTGGTATAATCCCCATGGTCCTTACGGAGTCCCCAGCATCCACTAGGACGTCAGAGAAAATAAGAATTTACTCACCGGTAATTCTATTTCTCGTAGTCCGTAGTGGATGCTGGGCGCCCATCCCAAGTGCGTATTGTCTGCAATACTTGTATATAGTTATTGCCTAACTAAAGGGTTATTGTTTGGAGCCATCTGTTTGAGAGGCTCAGTTGTTATTCATACTGTTCACTGGGTATAGTATCACGAGTTGTACGGTGTGATTGGTGTGGCTGGTATGAGTCTTACCCGGGATTCCAAATCCTTTCCTTATTGTGTCAGCTCTTCCAGGCACAGTTTCCTAACTGAGGTCTGGAGGAGGGGCATAGAGGGAGGAGCCAGTGCACACCAGGTAGTCCTAATTCTTTCTTAGTTGTGCCCAGTCTCCTGCGGAGCCGCTATTCCCCATGGTCCTTACGGAGTCCCCAGCATCCACTACGGACTACGAGAAATAGAATTACCGGTGAGTAAATTCTTATTTTCATATACACCTTATACACCCAGCCTGAAGGTCATTTTAGCCAATATTTTTAATAACTTTGTGCATTAAACAATATGTGTACATTCACACAATTTCTTTGTTTTATATACACCTTATACACACAGCCTGAAGGTCATTTAATACAGTACTTTTAATTACTTTATGTATTAAACAAAGTTTGTGTACATTGAGCCATCAGAAATCGTAGGTTTCACTATCTTACTCTCGCTCAAAAAATTCCGTGTTTCGGAATATTTGGATATGGGACACTCAACCTGTATAGGTATTTGGCTTGATGGTATATTAATTTGGGACATGACTGTCTCATTGTGCAGTCACCCTCATGAATCTCTAATAGGTCCTATATGTCTCAAGTGATCCATCTGCATATGTGGACTGCCTCTAATTTGGATACCTATGTGAGTTGACAAATTGGATCCGTCGCTCAGGGACCTAGTAGCAACATTTTCCGCATGTTTGACTTTTGGATACTCGTGTATTTGTACTTGACAAAAAATCGTGATTGCAGGTACAAATAATCGAAGGACAATGCAATAGGAAACCCCACCAATATTTGCGTTTACATTTATTTGCATACAATAGTATTGAATCATTTCAGTCAATGGGGGGAATTCAAATGTTTGAAAAGTCAGTTGGGTGTCTGTTTTTTCCTGTCTATTAGATGGGAAAAAAACAGACACCCCACTGACTTTTCAAACAATTGAATCTCCACTAATATGTCAGAGAATAAATGTAGCCAAATGTTTCTATTGATTATCAACTTACAATATTTTAATAAAATTAGGGTTTGTATTCTACTGAGGAATGTTTGGACATCATTTTGCCATCTCCTAAAAAACATACATGCAAATATCACTATTGGGTTGTACTACATAAAACCTTTGAAATATTGAGATTTGTGTACTGAAAGCCTAGCATGGAATGCATGGTTTCCGGTTTTGTTTGCTAATGCAACATAGAAAGTATGTTAGTATGTATTTACGGATTAATAAAAATAATAGGTCCTTTGATGTACTTTCTAATAGCAACTTTGCCCATTTTCCCTGAAGCAGTGTCTAATGAACAAGCCATACCTTTTTTTTTTAACCACATGGGCATTGTAATTCCCTACAGGCCTGACTTCAGACCTCAGAGGGCAGCAGCTGCCATTTGTCTGCAAGGCTGCAGTTGTCAAACAGACTGACCATGTACTAATAGGATGCATTTTATACAGCCTCTCGCCATACATGATTGTAACAGAATCCTAATGATGATCATCTGTTCAGAGTTTGTATCTGGTGAGTTTAAAGCAAGTTTTATAACCCCCTCTTGAAACCAAACTCTAGTATTGATTAGAAGAAGAACTTGAATTGGTCACGTAATAGAATATTCCCTTTAGAGTACATTTTCAGATGACCTGTTGTGTTACACATTTGGTTACATTTACTGTGTTAACATGCACATTTAGTTGTGCAGTTCCCATGCACACTTATTTCTATATCTTAATAAAGAACATTCTAAAATTTAGTCTTTAAGGAAATGTTGGAAACTAGTTTAGTTTTGTTTTTTTGGCTATATTTGTGTTTGCTTTCTGGATATTTGTTTTGGTCAGTTTAAGATTGTCACGTATGCATCTGCATAATATGCTATATACGTGGTAGCTGTAACCTTCTATACAAGTAAGGGGTGTGTACACACGGTGAGATCCTTGCTATGCCCGATTTTCACTTGCGATTTCCCTTGAACTCCCCGGGGCCCAGCACCATCGATTTTGACTAACTTTTCTTGAGATATGGACTATGTGTGCTTACGATTTTGGCTTATGTGAGATGTCATTGACATGTGAGATGAACTAGATAGTACACCGATCTAGCAAGGATCGACTTGCCTGCACAGTCTGTTTTCTTGCGATGCCGACCTGGCGGGACCGCGCATAGGGATCGAATCGGGATCGCAAGGTGACTTTCACCTTGCGATCTGCACTAACTTTTCTTGCGATTTTGACTATATAGTCAAAATCGAAAGAAAATATCTCACCGTGTATACACTCTGAGCTGCTGTTTGGGAATTGGTGCTAAAGTGGGACAGATATTGCTGCACAGCCTTATGCAATCACAAAGTAACATCTCAGGTCTTTCGTATTGCTAACTAAAAGGATGATTCAACCAAAAACAAGAAACCTAGTTTTGGGTAGAAATAGACATGTACTCAGTCATTATGCCATTTACATGTGGTACCCTGATCCTACATAGCTCTAATGGTGTCACCGTTGCTAGAGTCCCTTAATTCTGGGATGCTTCTTGAGGAGGAACCTTAACAGCACATCCTTGGCTCCAGAGCTCATTGCCCTGCTTTCCCCACACTGCTGATCACAAAGCACCTGTAATGGCGTAAACTGTTACAGACGCAATTGCACCTATTTCATTATTCATATATTAATAAAATTCGTACACTATTCCAAATTATTGACACAATTGTGTGTATCTAAAAAAATAAATAAAAAGGAAAAAAGAAACAAATAAGTTTGTTATAAGTAAAAGGATGTAGTGTGACGGGGCACAGAGAATCTATCTGGGAGAGGTTGCTTTCAATGTCAGTAACAGCCTACTTGTGTACATTGCGTCATAGTTTTCCCCAGTGACTCTTGCTACATTCAGTGAGTTTAACGGAGTTAAATGCATTAAGGTCAATAAAGTGATGCAAGAAAAAAAAAATACTAGTTGGCATTTATCTGTATTTTTGTCAAACATGTGCAGAGTTTCTTTCCCAAGTACCTGATGAGGGCTAACACTGGCAAGATTGATTGTTTACTTGCTTTATTCTGAATCTAAGCATTTGAAATCCCCTCTTGAAATCTTTCCCTTAAGGCCCATACACACTTGACGATAAAATGAACGACGTCGTTCATTTCAGCCCTCATCAACGACGTCGCTCATTATATCGTCAAGTGTGTATGCATCCGACGACCACCGATGCGCGGCCCCGCGGGACGTTAACGACCCTCGCTTATCTGTGGAGCATGTATGCTCAATTTCCTCTATGGTCGTTACCGACCAGAGACGTCGTTGAATGTGTATGGTGTCAACGACCAAGCCACTGTTCACCAGCCCTGTTCCCAGCTCATTATTTAAATAAACTGTTCAGCTTGGATGCTTCAACGATGAATGGTCTATGGTCTTTGGTCTTTGGTCTTTCATCGTTGGTAGTGTGTATGCTCATGTCATTTGCTCAGCTGTTCAAGGGAAGTTCAAGGGAAGTCGTTAACGACGGTCATTAACGATGTGTGCATCGTCAAGTGTGTATGGGCCTTTAGACACTGTGGAGAAAATTGACTAAGGTGGGAGTTTTTTTGGGAACTGGTGATGTTTCCCATAGCAACCAATCAAATTCGATCTATTATCTTCTAGACGCAGCTAGATAAATGTTAAGTAGAATCTGGTTGCTATTAGCAACATCGCCAGTTCTAAAACAAAGTCCGCTTTAGTAAATTTACCCCTGTATATCATATTTAAGGTGATATTCAATTGACCCTGCTAAATTTTCATGTGAAAAAAAGGCTATTGCGATTTCTGCCCAATGTTTCGCATTGGACTAGTCAATTATACCCCATTTTTCGCACAAAAACTTTCCCATTCTCTTGCGGAAAAAAAAACCCAGGACCTGGGATAAGCTCCTGGACTTGTGTTTTGTTTTGTTTTTCGCAAAAAAAAAAAACTCCCCAGCGCTGATAGGAATGGTTATCAGGAATTTTTTTCTGCATGCTTCACATGTGACTGCCGCTACATGAAAAGGTGGACATGAGTTTTTAAGCTTTTTTTGGTGTCATTTTCTGCGTAAAGTGACGGGGAACCCCAATTAGTGCACCGTGTCCCCTCGCATGGCTTGCCATGCTTCGGGCAAGGTGCCTCGCTCCCCTCCCGCTGCACTCTGCACAGGTTATCGTTCCCAATCATAGTCCACGTGGATCGAAAAGTATGGAAAAGTTCCACAGGCGATAGCTGTGGACGCTCTGGTAACACCGTGGGTGTACCAGTCGTGTATGTGTTCCCTTCTCTGCCTCTCTTACCCAGGGTAATGAGAATAATAAGAAGGAGAGGAGTAAGAACTATACTCATTGTTCCGGGTAGGCCAAGAAGAGCTTGGTAACCAGAACTCCAAGAAATGATCTCAGAGGACCCATGGCCTCTGCCGCTCAGACAGGACCTGCTGCAGCAGGGGGCCTGTCTGTTCCAAGACGTACCGCAGCTGCGTTGGACGGCAATGCGGTTGAACGCCGGATCCTGAAGGAAAAGGGAATTCCGGAGGAAGTTATCCCTACGCTATTTAAAGCTAGGAAAGAAGTGAACACTAACCATTATCACCGCATATGGCGGAAATGTGTTGTGTACTGTGAGGCCAGGAAGGCCCCAAAGGAGAAATTTCAGCTAGGTCGATTTCTGCACTTCCTACAGTCAGAGGTGACTATGGGCCTAAAATTGGGTTCCATTAAGGTCCAGATTTCGGCTCTATCGATTTTCTTCCAAAATGGAACTGGCTTCACTGCCTGAAGTTCAGACTTTTGTTAAGGGAGGGCTGCATAGTCAGCCCCCGTTTGTGCCTCCAGTGGCACCGTGGGATCTCAACGTGGTGTTGGATTTCCTGAAGTCGCATTTGGTTGAGCCACTTAAATCCGTGGAGCTATAATACCTCACGTGGAAAGTGGTCATTCTGTGGGCCTTGGCGTCGGCCAGGCGTGTATCAGAATTGACAAAAGCCCTTATCTGTATTTTATATGGGAAAGGTGAAATTGAGGACTCGTTCCCAATTCCTTCCTAAGGTGGTATCAGTTTTTCATGTGAACCAACCTATTGTGGTGCCTGCGGCTACTTGGGACTTGGAGGATTCCAAGTTACTGGACGTAGTCAGGGCCCTGAAAAGTATATGTTTCCAGGACAGCTGGAGTCAGGAAGACTGACTCGCTATTTATCCTGTATGCACCCAACAAGCTGGGTGCTCCTGCTTCTAAGCAGACGATTGCTCGCTGGATCTGTAGCACGATTCAACTTGCACATTCTGCGGCTGGACTGCCGCACCCTAAATCTGTAAAAGCCCATTCCACGAGGAAAGTGGGCTCTTTTTGGGCGGCTGCCCAAGGGGTCTCGGTTTTACAACTTTGCCGAGCTGTTACTTGGTCGGGTTCAAACATCTTTGCAAGAGTCTACAGGTTTGATACCCTGGCTGAGGAGGACCTTGAGTTTGCTCATTCGGTGCTGCAGAGTCATCCGCACTCTCCCGCCCGTTTGGGAGCTTTGGTATAATCCCCATGGTCCTTACGGAGTTCCCAGCATCCACTAGGACGTCAGAGAAAATAAGATTTTACTCACCGGTAAATCTATTTCTCGTAGTCCGTAGTGGATGCTGGGCGCCTCTGCAATACTTGTATATAGTTATTGCCTAACTAAAGGGTTATTGTTATGAGCCATCTGTTAGTGAGGCTCAGTTATATTTCATACTGTTAACTGGGTATAATATCACGAGTTATACGGTGTGATTGGTGTGGCTGGTATGAGTCTTACCCGGGATTCAAAATCCTTCCTTATTGTGTCAGCTCTTCCGGGCACAGTATCCTAACTGAGGTCTGGAGGAGGGTCATAGTGGGAGGAGCCAGTGCACACCAGGTAGTCTTAAATCTTTCTTAGCTGTGCCCAGTCTCCTGCGGAGCCGCTATTCCCCATGGTCCTTACGGAGTCCCCAGCATCCACTACGGACTACGAGAAATAGATTTACCGGTAAGTAAAATCTTATTTTTTTTGTAGTAGAACTACAGGTACCAGCGAGCCCGTTTCCCCCCTCATGCTGGTACTTGTGGTTCTCCAAGTACCAGCTTGCAGGGAGGCTTGCTGGGACTTGTAGTTCTGCTACAAAAAACAATATTCTTTTTTTTTAGACTTGGCTATCAGCCTCCCATCCGCCGCCCTTGGATGGGGGGGGGACAGCCTCGGGCTTCACCCCTGGCCCTTGGGTGGCTGGAGGGGGGGGGTCCCCTTGATTTAAGGTTCCCCACTCCTCCAGGGTACACCGGCGAGGGGTGACTAGTTGGGAATTTAATGCCACGGCCGCAGGGACCGGTATTTGTGTGTCCCCTGGCTGTGGCATTATCTCTCTAGCTAGTGGAGCCCGATACTGGTGTTAAAAATACAGGAGACCCCTACGTGTTTTGTCCCCCGTATTTTTGGCACCAGGACCGGACGCAGAGCCCGGTGCTGGTTGTTAAAATACGGGGGATCCCCTGTCATTTCCCCCCCCCGTATTTTTACAAGCGGGACCGGCTCAAAGAGCCCGAGGCTGGTTATGCTTCGGAGGGGGGACCCCACGCAATTTTTTTCAGGGTTTTTTTAACACTTTTGTGCAGTCCATGAAGTCGAATCCAGGACGTACACTATCGTCAAATGGTCCGTTTTTCGACAGCGGGACTGTCAAATCAGTTTTTTCTCTGACGTCCTAGTGGATGCTGGGAACTCCGTAAGGACCATGGGGAATAGTGGGCTCCGAAGGAGGCTGGGCACTCTAGAAAGATTTAGGACTACCTGGTGTGCACTGGCTCCTCCCACTATGACCCTCCTCCAAGCCTCAGTTAGATTTCGTGCCCGGCCGAGGTTGGATGCACACTAGGGGCTCTCCTGAAAGAAAGTATAATTTTAGGTTTTTTATTTTTAGTGAGACCTGCTGGCAACAGGCTCACTGCAGCGAGGGACTAAGGGGAGAAGAAGCGAACTCGCCTGCTTGCAGCCGGATTGGGCTTCTTAGGCTACTGGACACCATTAGCTCCAGAGGGATCGACCGCAGGCCCAGTCCTTGGTGTTCGGTCCCGGAGCCGCGCCGCCGTCCCCCTTACAGAGCCAGAAGCAAGAAGAGGTCCGGAAAATCGGCGGCAGAAGACATCAGTCTTCACCAAGGTAGCGCACAGCACTGCAGCTGTGCGCCATTGCTCCTCATGCACACTTCACACTCCGGTCACTGAGGGTGCAGGGCGCTTGGGGGGGGCGCCCTGAGCTGCAATAAAAACACCTTGGCTGGCAAAAATACCACAATATATAGCCCTAGAGGCTATATATGTGGTAAATTCCCCTGCCAGAATCCAGAAAAAAGCGGGAGAATAGGCAGCGGAAAAGGGGCGGAGCTATCTCCCTCAGACACATTGGCGCCATTTCTCCTTCACAGATCCGCTGGAAGGAAGCTCCCTGGCTCTCCCCTGCAGTCTACACTTCAGAACAGGGTAAAAACAGAGAGGGGGGGCACTAAATTTGGGCGCAATACATATATAATATAAAAAGCAGCTATAGGGGACATAACTTAGTCCCTGCATTATATAGCGCTCTGGTGTGTGCTGGCATACTCTCACTCTGTCCCCCCAAAGGGCTTTTGTGGGTCCTGTCCTCATTCGGAGCATTCCTTGTGTGTGTGCGGTGTGTCGGTACGGCTGTGTCGACATGTTTGATGAGGATAATGATGTGGAGGCGGAGCAGATGCCTTTAGAAGGGATGTCACCCCCTGCGGGGCAGACACCTGAGTGGATGGGCTTATGGAAAGTAATGAGTGCACGTATAGACTCCTTATATAAGAAAATCGACGACATGCCAAATGTGGGACAGCCGACTTCTCAGCTCGTGCCTGCCCAGGCGTCGCATGGGTCGTCAGGGGCTCTAAAACGCCCGCTACCTCAAGCAGACCCAGATGTCGACACGGATACTGACACCAGTGTCGACGACTATGAGTCAAACCTGATGCCCACTAAGGCCATTCACTGTATGATTGAGGCAATGAAAGAGGTGTTAAACATTTCTGATATAACTACTGGTACCACTAAAAAGGGTATTATGTTTGGAGAGAAAAAACTACCCGTAGTTTTTCCCCCATCAGATGAATTAAATGAAGGGTGTGAAGAAGCGTGGGCTTTCCCTGATAAAAAATTGGTAATTCCTAAGAAGGTACTAATGGCGTTCCCTTTCCCGCCAGAGGATAGGTCACGTTGGGAAACACCCCCTAGAGTGGATAAAGCGCTCACACGTTTGTCTAAAAAGGTGGCACTACCGTCTCCGGATACGGCCGCCCTCAAGGGACCTGCTGATAGAAAGCAGGAGGCGATCCTGAAGTCTGTATATACACACACAGGCATTATACTTAGGCCAGCTATTGCGTCAGCTTGGATGTGCAGTGCTGCCGCTGCGTGGTCAGATAAACTGTCAGAAAATATTGACACATTAGACAGAGACACGATCCTTTTAACCATAGACCATATAAAAGACTCAGTCTTATATATGAGAGATGCACAAAGGGAAATCTGCCGATTGGCATCTAAAGTAAGTGCATTGTCCATTTCTGCTAGGAGAGGCTTATGGACTCGCCAGTGGACAGGAGATGCAGATTCAAAAAAGCACATGGAAGTGTTACCATATAAGGGTGAGGAATTATTTGGGGATGGTCTCTCCGACCTAGTTTCCACAGCAACGTCTGGGAAGTCAGCGTTTTTACCCCATGTCCCCTCACAGCCTAAGAAGGCGCCGTTTTATCAGGTTCAGTCCTTTCGGACCCAGAAAAACAGGCGTGGAAAAGGCGGGTCCTTTCTGTCCAGAGGCAGAGGTAGGGGAAAAAGACTGCAACAAACAGCAGGTTCCCAGGAGCAAAAGTCCTCCCCCGCTTCTTCTTCCAAGTCTGCCGCATGACGGTGGGGCTCCACAGGCGGAGCCAGGTACGGTGGGGGGCCGCCTCAAGAATTTCAGCGATCAGTGGGCTCGCTCACAGGTGGATCCCTGGATCCTTCAAATAGTATCTCAGGGGTACAAACTGGAATTCGAGGCGTCTCCACTCCACCGGTTCCTAAAATCTGCCTTGCCGATTGCTCCCTCAGACAGGGAGGCGGTGCTAGCGGCAATTCACAAGCTGTATTCCCAGCAGGTGATAATCAAGGTACCCCTACTTCAACAAGGCCGGGGTTACTATTCCACACTATTTGTGGTACCGAAACCGGACGGTTCGGTGAGACCCATTTTAAATTTGAAATCCTTGAACACACACATAAAAAAATTCAAGTTCAAGATGGAATCGCTCAGGGCGGTTATTGCGAGCCTGGACGAGGGGGATTACATGGTATCCCTGGACATCAAGGATGCTTACTTGCATGTCCCCATTTACCATCCTCACCAGGAGTACCTCAGATTTGTGGTACAGGATTGCCATTACCAATTCCAGACGCTGCCGTTTGGACTGTCCACGGCACCGAGGGTATTTACCAAGGTGATGGCGGAAATGATGATACTCCTTCGAAAAAAGTGAGTTTTAATTATCCCGTACTTGGACGATCTCCTTATAAAAGCGAGGTCCAAGGAACAGTTGTTGGTGGGAGTAGCACTATCTCAGGAGGTGCTGCACCAGCACGGCTGGATTCTGAATATCCCAAAGTCACAGCTGGTTCCGACGACACGACTACTGTTTCTGGGTATGATTCTGGATACAGTCCAGAAAAAAGTGTTTCTCCCGGAGGAGAAAGCCAGGGAGTTGTCATCTCTAGTCAGAGACCTTCTGAAACTAAAACAGGTATCAGTGCATCGCTGCACGCGGGTCCTGGGAAAGATGGTGGCTTCTTACGAAGCAATTCCCTTCGGCAGGTTCCATGCCAGAACGAGTCGGGAGACTTCCCTTCACATAAATATTCTGGAACTAAGGGCCATCTACAATGCCCTAAGTCAAGCAAAATCCCTGCTCCTACACCAGCCGGTGCTGATCCAGTCAGACAACATCACGGCAGTCGCCCATGTAAATCGACAGGGCGGCACAAGAAGCAGGATGGCGATGGCGGAAGCCACAAGAATTCTCCGATGGGCGGAGAATCATGTACTAGCACTGTCAGCAGTGTTCATTCCGGGAGTGGACAACTGGGAAGCAGACTTCCTCAGCAGACACGACCTCCACCCGGGAGAGTGGGGACTTCATCCAGAAGTCTTCCAGATGCTGGTAAACCGTTGGGAAAAACCACAGGTGGACATGATGGCGTCCCGCCTCAACAAAAAGTTAAAAAGATATTGCGCCAGGTCAAGGGACCCTCAGGCGATAGCTGTGGACGCTCTAGTGACACCGTGGGTGTACCAGTCGGTTTATGTGTTCCCTCCTCTGCCTCTCATACCAAACGTATTGAGAATAATAAGAAAGCGAGGAGTAAACACCATTCTCGTGGTTCCGGATTGGCCAAGACGAGCGTGGTACCCGGAACTTCAAGAGATGCTCTCAGAGGACCCGTGGCCTCTACCGCTCAGACAGGACCTGCTACAACAGGGGCCCTGTCTGTTCCAAGACTTACCGCGGCTGCGTTTGACGGCATGGCGGTTGAACACCGGATCCTAAAGGAAAAGGGTATTCCGGAAGAAGTCATTCCTACGCTTATTAAGGCCAGGAAAGATGTTACGGCAAAGCATTATCACTGCATATGGCGGAAATATGTTGCATGGTGCGAGGCCAAAAAGGCCCCAACAGAGGAATTTCAACTAGGTCGATTTTCTGCATTTCCTGCAAGCAGGAGTGAATATGGGCCTAAAACTAAGCTCCATTAAAGTACAGATCTCGGCTCTGTCGATTTCCTTTCAAAAAGAACTAGCTTCAGTACCTGAAGTTCAGACATTTGTGAAATGAGTGCTGCATATTCAGCCCCCATTTGTGCCTCCTGTGGCACCTTGGGATCTCAACGTGATGTTGAGTTTCTTAAAATCACACTGGTTTGAGCCACTAAAAACCGTGGATCTGAAATATCTCACGTGGAATGTTATTGGCCTTGGCTTCAGCCAGGCGAGTGTCAGAATTGGCGGCTTTATCATGTAAAAGCCCTTATCTGATTTTCCATATGGATAGGGCAGAATTGAGGACTCGTCCCCAGTTTCTCCCTAAGGTGGTGTCAGCGTTTCACCTGAACCAGCCTATTGTGGTGCCTGCGGCTACTAAGGATTTGGTGGACTCCAAGTTGCTAGACGTTGTCAGGGCCCTGAAAATATATGTTTCCAGGACGGCTTGAGTCAGAAAATCTGACTCGCTGTTTATCCTGTATGCACCCAACAAGCTGGGTGCTCCTGCTTCTAAGCAGTCTATTGCTCGCTGGATTTGTAGTACAATTCAGCTTGCACATTCTGTGGCAGGCATGCCACAGCCAAAATCTGTAAATGCCCATTCCACAAGGAAGGTGGGCTCATCTTGGGCGGCTGCCCGAGGGGTCTCGGCTTTACAACTTTGCCGAGCAGCTACTTGGTCAGGGGCAAACACGTTTGCATAATTCTACAAATTTGATACCCTGGCTGAGGAGGACCTGGAGTTCTCTCATTCGGTGCTGCAGAGTCATCCGCACTCTCCCGCCCGTTTGGGAGCTTTGGTATAATCCCCATGGTCCTTACGGAGTTCCCAGCATCCACTAGGACGTCAGAGAAAATAAGAATTTACTCACCGGTAATTCTATTTCTCGTAGTCCGTAGTGGATGCTGGGCGCCCATCCCAAGTGCGGTTTGTCTGCAATACTTGTAAATAGTTATTGTTAACTAAAGGGTTATTGTTGAGCCATCTGTTGAGAGGCTCAGTTGTTTTCATACTGTCAAACTGGATATAGTATCACGAGTTGTACGGTGTGATTGGTGTGGCTGGTAAGAGTCTTACCCGGGATTCAAAATCCTTCCTTATTATGTCTGCTCGTCCGGGCACGGTGTCCTAACTGAGGCTTGGAGGAGGGTCATAGTGGGAGGAGCCAGTGCACACCAGGTAGTCCTAAATCTTTCTAGAGTGCCCAGCCTCCTTCGGAGCCCGCTATTCCCCATGGTCCTTACGGAGTTCCCAGCATCCACTACGGACTACGAGAAATAGAATTACCGGTGAGTAAATTCTTATTTTATTGAATATGTCGAATTCGGGTCCCGGCGGCCGAGATTCGACTGTCGCATCCAAAAACGGTTGGAATTCGCGATTGCATATACCCCTATATCTCCAGTCTCTTGGCTTTCTATGAACTGAATAAAATGACTTCAAATATCATAATATTTTACATCAGGGAACACATCTGTCCAGTTATGTATATGTCTTTATCTTTTTGTTTATTGTAATTATTTTTGTACTTTCATTTGTGTGTTTTTGTTTAATTGAAGGGGAAAAAAGTAATCTGTATAGCTATTTAAAGCAGCGTTTATCTTTTATTATAGTAATTTAAAATCATACAAAGGCCAGCAATAAATGGAGCATCTCTCATCCCTTTTCTAGTGTGCTAGAAGAACAATCTAATGGATTCTTGAACAGCTGATTCTAATATAAATTAACGGAGTACTTCCATTGATTTAAATGGATATCACCCTTTGGTTGCAGTGTGATCTGCCACTTTGGAGCAGATCAAATTACCCACTAGAGGTGTTAAGATGTTATATAGAGAAGTGGCGTAAAAACAGCTTGTATTTGACAGAGCAGCTGAGATAATGTCTAGTAAGTATGGCTGTTGCGTTATAATGCTTTGTTCACCAAAGCTTCTTTGGAGTGGTGCTGAGAGAGTGCTGACATTAAAGGCAAACACTGTTGAAATGTTCTTGATAGTTTTGTTTTAAGTACTTTAATATTACTAGAACACCACTCACCCCTCTCCTCTGATGAGGGGCTCTCTTGACCTCGTTGTTACATTTATTTGGTTAGTTACATCATGAATCCTTTTTTTACATTTTTTTTTCCTCACTACCTTTTTTATTTTTTATTTTAATCTTTAATATTTTGTGTATGTATGTACACATTATGCACAATGTTTTTTATTTTTTTAATTCACGTCATAGAGCGGTGTAATTAAGGCAAGCATGGAGCAGAGTAGGTTTGATATATATTTAATAATTTCTCTTGTAGAACAAAATGTAATGTGTCATTGTATAAAATCAGGGATGCCAGGCTTTTAGAATAGAGGTTTATCCCTGTGAATACCCCTTTCTTTCCATCTTGTGGAATAATGTATATGCCATTATGACTTTTTTGTTTATGCTTGCTTGCTGTAATACATTGTATGCATTCCTAAATGTCACCAAGCAGGATTGGCAACATTGCTATTGCATTGTTTCACTCCTCTGTAGGAGAGGTGTCTATTTGTATCTTTCACACACAAACCCCTTTTTTTACCAGGCTCGGACACCAGACACTGAGCTCAGGTTGAAGGCGTTGTTTCAGTGCTTACTCACTTTCATTCATCGTTCACACCCGATCCGGGTCTTCCAGTGTCCCAGGCCTTTTGACTTACAGTGGACACTTTGAGATGATGTCCTCTCCCAGCACTAAAGTGCTCGCCAGTCCGCTCATTTTAGGCATGACTAGGGTCATCGTGTCCCAGGTAATACCTTTCAAACTGCAGGAGAACTGAGTTGGTCCTGGGAAAAACCCTGGTACAGAGCAGGGTGGCATACCCCGGACACCCGGCCCAAGGTGGGGCCTCTTCACACTTAGCCGACACCCAGATCGAGCTGCAATCCCCAGTAAAAACCCTAGTAGCAAGGTGATGTGTGAAAGGGGTATAATAGGCAATCCAGTAGTTTGACTTGATGTACTGAAGCAGTGTTTCTGAAACTCTGCTATTACAGTCCCGGATATCCATGCTTTAATCCAGATGGCTAAATCACATTGACTGAGGTACAAATTAAGTCACATGTACTCAAGCATGGATATCCTTAATAGCTGGTCTGTAGTGGCTGAGCTTGGGAAACTCTGAACTAGAAGTTGAGGGAGGACCCAGGACCAACCTAGGCAAAATGAATCACTGAGATGGGGATGCAGCACAGATGTGCTTTCATATGTTGGATGTAACCTGGTCAGTGCCAATGCAGGGTAACCTCTCTGGTTGGACTGGACACGGTGGCAAGGATGGGCTGCCAAAAGTGCGCAGAGCAGGAAATAGTGGCTAAATGAATCAAGAACCGCTGTGGACTTTACTATTTTGTCCGTCCTCCAAAACCGGGAAAACTTTGAGCTTTAGTCAGCTTGGGTAGAGGAATGAAGAGTGTGTGAAACTGCAAAGGTGCATTGGAGTGTGTAATTACAGTGTCTGTTGTCAAATTTATATTATTTTGTATAGTGTGCTTTCATACAATAAGAGTGCATCCACTATTTTTCTGTGTGATTTATTTAACCAATTAACTGACTATTTATCACTTCAAAACCGTTCATAACATTGTTTTTTGTTTTTAAATACTTAATATAGTTTATAGTAAATGGCGACTATTGAATTACCATGTACTCACTATCTCTTTACTCTATTCCTGCTTAGGGGGGTATTCAGTTCGGTCCGTTTTTTTTTTTTCTTTTCTCACCTGCGCCTGTTAAAACCCGGGCCGTTTTTGAAGATTTTGAGGCATTTCATCTATTCCTTCTCCTGCAGGGTCCACAGGTTATCCACAACCAAATGATCAAAGCTTTCATCCTCCCAGAATGCAACGGGTCTGTCCCTATATCCCCGCCGGGTGGTCTTCTGTTTGCCGGCGGTCGGGCTCCCGGCGCTCAGTATACCGGCGCCGGGAGCCCGACAGCCGGCATACCGACACTTATTTTCCCTCGTGGGGGTCCACGACCCCCATAGAGGGAGAATAAAATAGTGTAGCGCGCCACCGTGCCCGTAGCGTGGCGAGCGCAGCGAGCCCGCAAGGGGCTCATTTGCGCTCGCCAAGCTGTTGGTAAGCCGGCGGTCGGGCTCCCGGCGCCGGGATGCTGGTCGCCGGGAGCCCGACCGCCGGCCACCCGTAGTGAACCCATCCCCGCCTGCTGGCTCAGGCAAATCAGTTTTTCTTTGTTTTTTCTTTGTTTGTTTTATTTGGTGTGGCAGGAACAGGACCATGGTCAATGAGCTGCTGGTTTTTAGCAGCCAAAAGCTTTTTTATTTTTATAATTATACTGGTTTTGTTTGAGTGACCTTTCTACGTACCGTAGAAAGAGTCACTCCAACAACTCCCCGCCGGGTCGCGATAACGCTTACCCACGTGTACAGTGCTGTTTCGGCGGGCGTCTGTAGGATGTACTAGCAAGTCCAGCAGACGTTGCCAGGCTGTGGCCGGAGTACGGGGAGAAGGTAAGATATTGGTTCCGCTTAGTAGGGAAAATGCGAGACACACTGTTTCGGGATGCAGACTACCGAACAGCGCTAGGCCTCAGGGATCATAGGCTCCAGGGGGTAGTATGAAGCCGCGATCCCTAGGGATGATGTCAGCAGTGGGGAGTAAGATGCTCCCTTCCCCCGGTTTATGACCAGTTTCCTCTGAATTTCCCGCCATGAACGGAGTTCCCGCTTCCATCTGAGACGCTGTGTATCTAAAAGGACCCAGTCGCAGCATAGGAGGCTGTATGACTGGTGCATCTGTGTTCACTTGGGTGTCTGCCTTCACTGTAGGTTCACGGGGTGGTTGTGTACACTAGATCCACTCAGCGTTCACTAACCTATTGATCGATCCTGGAAGCGGATCTGCTGAGCCGGGTGATACAGCACTAAGTCTCTCTATTTTTGAGTACAAATAGTTGGATAAGTGCCTGATGCATATGAGTTTGTAAACTATTGCTGCTGTTTTTTTTGCTGTGTGACTGAATACGTTTAAACTCCTCCTATATAAGGTAATGCAGGTACATGTTTCTCCTACATACTTGAAATGTATCTGTAGTTGATTATGTGCTCATATTGCTTATTATACTAATGTATAACCTGTGACTAATTGCTAGTGTGATTGCTGACTTTACTATAATTCCGTCAGTTTCTGTGTATTCTGATCCTAAATGCTGGTGCAAGGCAGGGAGGGATTGTATTGTATGTCACTTTAACAAATTTTAAAGTGATTGCAGTCACAAATTGTGTAGTAAACACTGTACAGGTGTGATATATTTATCATGTCTAAGAGAGGCAAGGGTGAGGTGGATACACTCTCCACAGCAGCACCTACACTCATTTCATGTTTGTCTTGCAAAGCTAGGTTAACCTCTCAGGTTCTGGTTCAAAATGGAATATTTGCAAATTGTTTTAGCTTTCACCAAAGCCTCTTGAATAATCCAAGACAGGCACAGGTTCAAGGTGAATCACCATGGGCTACTTTTGCACAGACATTATCCAGTATAGCTGAGCGGATAATGCCAGCTCCTATACCAGGAATAGGTTACCCTATTAACCCTGACATGCAACATTCCACCTGGGGTTTATCACATCCAGTACAGGAAACTGCATCCTCTCAACAAAAACAGGCTGAAAGGCCGGTGGTAAGTAAATTACATAGACCTGAAACAATATCTTCACAGTCTGCACATGTTTCAGATGAGGACTCCTCGGAGAATGAGGACTCATCTCACTCTGTCTGCATACAGAGACCAGGATGAAGGCCTCAGCTCAGTGGACATACCTGATCTAATTAGTGCTATGAAAGCCATTCTATCCTTAGATTTTATCAAAGGCTCTGCTGCCTCCTCTAAGGCACCTGTGTTTAAACGTCCCAAAACAGTAAGGACTGAGTTCCCTGGGTCAGAACAGCTGATGGAAATTATGCAAGAGGCTTGGGTTACACCCAGTAAGAAGTTTAGAATGCCAAAGAAATAGAATTCCCATTATCCTCTTCTGGCTGGGGACTCTTTAAATAGGGAGGTGGTTTCCAAAGTAGATACACATGTCATTCGATTGGTGCAAAAATCTACATTACCTCTGCTTTCAACATCATTAAATGATGTTACAGATGGGGGGGTGGGTGAATTTAACAGCTCAGAGATTACAGAAGTTTACTGAATACCCCCCTAAAGTCTTGTTAATCACCCACCCACTTTCTACATTTCTGCATAGCCACTTCTACTGCAGTCGGGTCTCTTGGTTTTTAAACATGCTTAAAAACTTGGAGACCCAACAGCCAACCAAATATACAAGTGTGTAGACTGCTCAGACTAAAGCAGGCAACCGATCTCCGGTCTCGGCAGCCCTGCACACCGTCAGTGCAGCATCCAGTGCAGAAGGTATTCCGGCACCACTTGCTGCTAGGCATGGATACAGGACAATGCGGGTATGGTGGCGGATCTGGAACATCCAGTCTCCGCTAGCCATTAGTGCAGAGTTTGTCATAGGGTCTGCTATGGCTGCATTAAATATTTTTTAAAATGGCACCACAGAGCCATTTTTAAACTTAAAGATGTCAATTGCAGGCGTGCAGTAGGATTGTATGAACAGCCTGATCTGGAGTCTGATATACAGACTATTGGACTAGTGTGTACCCAGCTTAAAAGTTTCAAACACTGCCTGTAACATGATTGTCTAAAGCTGGGTACACATTTGTCCAGTCCTTGGTAGATCAGAATGGAGGGAATATTATGTTGAAGGGGGGAGGTTGAGTATTATTAATATCATGGGGACAGTGGGGTGTCCCTGGCATGCGTTAACGAGCCCGAAAACCAATCAGCCCAGGGCTAGAATTCCTTGGAAAGTGGGGACCACAAAATAAGAAAATGGGGTCCCCACATCCCGGGTGACAGTGGTTGCAGGGTTTGTGGTACATGAATATTGTTCTTTACAGGAATCGGCCGACCAGCCTCAGCATGCTGGCACTTAGAGAGCCATAAGCGCTAGCATGCATGGATGTTAAGGACATACTGGCACGTGGAGGGGTGGTGGGGGCTTAGGTTTAGGCATGAGAAGGGGGGTTAGTGAACAAGCGTGGAGGGTTATGTTTAGGCAGCGGAGAAGGAAGGGTTAGACACCACCTGGGAGAGTTAGGGCTAGGCACCCTCAAGGGATGGTTAGTGTAGGGGGGAGGGTTAGGGTTCTTTTGAGGTGCTGTCGGTATTCTGATTTCCATCGGGAAATCATACTGAATCCTGTCGACAATTTTTTTAGGATTCTGGTCCCCCGAGGATTGGACAAGTATGTACCGACCATGAGGGTTAGTATATCTGTCCCATAGTCTTTTGACTTTTATTCCATTGCCAGAAATGCACATAACGGATTTTGCTAATTATACTATTTCTAATACTATTTTAAAACGTAGTTATTCTCTTGATATTATTTGAAAGTTTTTATTTAATTTATTATTTTGATTGCTTGTTATTCTGTTTGGTAATCTTTATTTTAAAGAATTTCAAGGACTCATTTATTCTTATATGCCATACTAGGATGTTTGAAGAAAAGGGTTATTTTCAGTTATAAACAATCAATTTACAAGTCAACCGATAATTTTCAATTATGCAGCATATGGAGCAATCAATATTATATGTTAATGAAAAAGAAGGCAATTAATTGAGTTTGCACTCCTGCTTAATTCTTGCTATCAAAGATTTATTTACTCTTTTAATACTTCCTTCCTTCTCTAACATTATCAAGCAAATACACGTTTCCGAACACATAACAGATAAATGACAGCTATGTTGGCTGTCAGTACAGTATAGTAGAGTAGCATGACCAGCTGATGGATATTATACAGTCCCCATGTGCCCTGGTGTTTACCTTTTAACTACTTACCAGTGTTTAGGATTGTGGTGCATTTACATGAACTAGAGTAGTTGAAATGGCTGCATTTTATAGTTTTAAGTCTAATGGTTCTCAAGAGAGAGAATGTGCTGGCAGGCATGTACGAAAAGAGCAGTCTTCATGGTGTACTGTAGGTATGTACCAGTCACCAGCCAGTTCTGTTGCTCTATACGTGCGTTTGTATGCAGTATGTGTACAATTTAGTGTATGTAGTATGTGTGTGTATATATATCTGTGACGTGCAGTGAGGTGAGGCAGAGCCTCTCCTGTCACACGAACATATCTGCCATAGTTTTGACTGCGTAAAGTACATGAGAAATACAAAGAATATATTAGAAATATATTCTTTCTCTTACGTCCTAGAGGATGCTGGGGACTCCGTAAGGACCATGGGGATAGACTGGCTCCGCAGGAGACATGGGCACTAAAAAGAACTTTAGATATGGGTGTGCACTGGCTCCTCCCTCTATGCCCCTCCTCCCGACCTCAGTTTGATACAGTGCCCAGAGGAGACTGGGTGCATTACAGGGAGCTCTCCTGAGTTTCCCTGAAAGAAAGTATTTTGTTAGGTTTTTTATTTTCAGGGAGCCTGCTGGAAACTTCCAGGGTCTCTGGTCAAGCCAGGAGGCTTGTCTTCACATCGGCGTACTGGAGTTGAGGGCCATATACAACGCCCTTCGACAAGCGGAAAATTAGCTTCGCGACCTACCGGTTCTGATCCAGTCGGACAACGTCACCGCAGTGGCGCATGTAAACCGCCAAGGCGGAACAAAGAGCAGAGTGGCAATGGCGGAAGCCACCAAGATTCTTCGCTGGGCGGAAAATCATGTAAGCGCCCTGCAAGCAGTCTTCATTCCGGGAGTGGACAACTGGGAAGCAGACTTCCTCAGCATACACGATCTACATCCCAGGAGAGTGGGGACTTCATCAGGAAGTCTTCGCAGAGATTGCAATTCGGTGGGGACTGCCCCAGATAGACATGATGGCGTCACGCCTCAACAAGAAACTACCGAAGTATTGCGCCAGGTCGAGGGCCCCTCAGGCAGTGGCGGTGGACGCCCTGGTGACACCATGGGTGTTTCAGTCGGTCTATGTGTTCCCTCCTCTTCCGCTCATCTCAAAGATATTGTGAATCATAAGACGAAGAAGAGTACAGGCAATTCACAGAAGATCCGGGGCCTCTTCCTCTCAGAGAGGACCTGTTACAGCAGGGGCCCTGTCTGTTCCAAGACTTACCGCGGCTACGTTGGACGGCATGGCGGTTGAACGCCGGATCCTAGCGGAAAAGTGCATTCCGGATGAGGTCATTCCTACTCTGATAAAGGCTAGGAAAGACGTGACAGCGAAACATTATCACCGTATATGGAGAAAGTACGTATCTTGGTGTGAGTCCAGGTATGCTCCTCCGGAAGAATTCCATTTGAGACGTTTCCTTCACTTCCTACAAACAGGAGTGAATTTGGGCCTAAAATTAGGCTCCATTAAGGTTCAGATTTCGGCCCTATCCATTTTCTTTCAGAAGGAATTGGCTTCTCTTCCAGAAGTCTAGACTTTTGTGAAGGGAGTGCTGCATATCCAGCCTCATTTTGTACTTCCAGTGGCACCCAGGGACCTTAACGTAGTGTTACGGTTCCTTAAGTCTCACTGGTTTGAACCACTTAAAACGGTGGAATTAAAATATCTCACTTGGAAAGTGGTCATGTTGTTGGCCTTGGCATCGGCAAGGCGAGTGTCGGAGCTGGGGCTTTATCTCACAAATGCCCCTATCTGATTTTCCATGTGGATAGAGCAGAGTTGCGGACTCGTCCTCAATTTTTGCCCAAGGTGGTTTCTTCTTTTCATATGAACCAACCTATTGTGGTACCTGTGGCTACACGGGACTTGGAGGATTCAGAGTACCTTGATGTGGTCAGGGCATTTAATATTTATGTGGCCAGAACGGCCCGGGTTAGGAAAACAGAGGCACTGTTTGTTCTGTATGCAGCTGACAAGGTTGGCGCTCCTGCTTCGAAGCAGACTATTGCTCGCTGGATCTGTAACACGATTCAGCAGGCTCATTCTACGGCTGGATTGCCGTTTTCCAAATCTGTAAAGGCCCATTCCACTAGGAAGGTGGGCTCTTCTTGGGCGGCTGCCCGAGGTGTGTCTGCTTTACAGCTGTGCCGAGCTGCTACTTGGTCGGGTTCAAACACCTTTGCGAAGTTCTACAAGTTTGATACCCTGGCTGATGAGGACCTCATGTTTGCTCAATCGGTGCTGCAGACTCATCCGCACTCTCCCGCCCGTTTTGGAGCTTTGGTATAATCCCCATGGTCCTTACGGAGTCCCCAGCATTCTCTAGGACGTAAGAGAAAATAAGATTTTAAACCTACCGGTAAATCTTTTTCTCGTAGTCCGTAGAGGATGCTGGGCGCCCGTCCCAGTGCGGACTACATCTGCAAGACTTGTATATAGTTTTTGCTTACTTAAGGGTTATGTTACAGTTTTGATCAGTCTCGGACTGATGCTGTTTGCTTTCATGCTGTTAACTGGTTCGTATATTCCATGTTATACGGTGTGGATGGTGTGGGCTGGTATGAATCTTGCCCTTAGATTAACAAAAATCCTTTCCTCGTACTGTCCGTCTCCTCTGGGCACAGTTTCTCTAACGGAGGTCTGGAGGAGGGGCATAGAGGGAGGAGCCAGTGCACACCCATATCTAAAGTTCTTTTTAGTGCCCATGTCTTCTGCGGAACCCTTCTATCCCATGGTCCTTATGGAGTCCCCAGCATCCCCTACGGACTAGGAGAAAGATTTACCGGTAGGTTTAAAATCTTGTTTTCTTTCTAATTTTATAGTCAATACTCTGGAGTAAAAAGTCTATGGCAGAGGAGGCCTGTCTGTCTCTTCCACACATCTCTGATCAAAACTCGCCAAATTCCCAGCAGTATATACTGCTGCACCTATGCAAAATGATTAAATATATAAAATAAGCCCAAAATGTGTACATTGGTGAAGTATATAAGAACAAGTTTACTCCTAGTATGCAAGATTAACATCGGTAAACAAATATCAGCATAGCCAGGCTCATAAAGACTCGTGCAGCTTCCAGAGTGTAACCATTGCATCCCCAGAAAGTCCTTGCGGTCCATTCCTCTCTTTCTCGGTGAGACATGGACCGCATAATAATATATATACTGTGTATGTGCAACGTAGGGAATGTGGTTTTACTAGTGTTTTCTGTACAGTATATATAGTTAAGCTGCTGTTAACGTTGTAAAGCAGAACTACGGCCTGTGTAATGAGAGTAATTGGAGATGGTTATGGTATCTACTTTTAATGTTTATGAAATGTATATATTGGTTAAGTGAGTGACGTGATTCAGTTTGGTAATATCAGAGCAAACAATTTTGTGGGGACCCTAGTTGCTGACTGCATTGGACAGTTGGAAAAAGGTCTGTTGCTGGGTCTTTTTGGCACAGCACATTTTACATATTTAGTAGTGTTTTTTGTTTTATGGGTTTTTTTTTCTTTAAGAATTATAAAAACAAAACAAAAAACGTTGCTGTCCTTGTACAGCTGTCTTGTGGTTTGTGTTCCTGAAATATCTCTGTGGTGTTTCAGGAGGGCTGTATATGCAGGACCCCAGGATAAGGTACTGCAGGAAATGTTTGTCAATTAGGCACAATCTAGAATATTGACATAGCTGAATCTACTCTGCAGTCCATCCTTTTCTTAAGTGTTGAAATGTGCTTTACAGTTACACGGTTGCATTAGTGGTAGGCCTGAGGCTTTTATAGTGTTTCTACCCTGTGCCCCAGGGAGACCGATAACCAAGGCTATTACATGCTTTTTATATTACATTGTTATGTGATTGTTCTAGAAGCCATTGGTTGCATGATAAAATATTGAATTGATTATGGGAGCCGTACACATTGCTTTTACATAACCTTTCTACAGTTCAGTCATGGTTTATTCTTCCATAAACATCTCTTTTTTCCTTTTTGTTCACCTCCGTACATATTTTTCTATTTATAAACTGAGTAGGTAAGTTCAAATATAGTCACCACTTTTTGCAATATAGGACTGAAGCAGAGTTGAAAGTACGCCTGTTTGCAGAGTGTATCTTGGGTGAATTTGCAGTGTGCGTGCCTATAAATAGACGCACATACAGATGTGTCCTCAAACACTTGTCAGTATGCTATATGGCTCAAGACACCCATAATTACAGCCACTCTGAAAAGAGCAGTGGATCTTTTCTTTAAGTTTTATGTATTATATACCTTGCAGATGCAGCAAAACACCAAGCAGTGTACTACAGACGCTGGGCTGCGATTTTAACCGCACAGGAATTAGTTTATACCTGTACAAATTTGCAGATGAAGCACAATGGAGCTTTGCGTGAGAAAAACCCTCTGACACTGCAATGTAGCACTTTGTGTAACTATTCAGACCCAATCGCACAAAGATGTACAAATGTCGCACATCAAATTGCTCAGTGCAGTCTAGCAAAGTAGTTTTGTCGCTTCCAGTTGTTTTATTTGATGCACATTTCGAGTGAAATAGATGCTCTGCGCGGCATAGTCGTCCGGGACTAGTGCACGAAGAGAGGCAGTTTGGCACGCCTGTGTATGAGGACACATCTGTAAGTACAGGAGATACAGTTCTATACATCAAAACTATACTTACTATCAAGGATGTGGGACTGAGGTTATATTAATGCAAGTGCACCCCATGCAGACCAGCACTTTTGCAACTATTGTACGGTTGGTGGAAGTCCACTCTGATGATGGCAATTTGTAGTTAACCGAGCAGATGCTGTTGCATTATGAGATGTGTACAACTTCCCACACAGGTGAATATGTACATTTCTTTCTGCATGTGCTGAAGTACATTATAAGCACAATGTACTACCAACTCTGCATCAAGCCCTATGTTTTTATTACCCAGTATAACTTTTGTAACCCATGATTGGAAGGGGAGGAATTTGCAAGGCTACCATCCAGATAAGTCACACTTTCCAAACCTGTGGAAGCAAGCTGCAATATTGTAATAGGCTAAAAGCTAAATCTTACATCATTTCACTCATATTAAATCTCTTCTTCATGTTCTAGGAATGGCAGAACTCCATTCAGAAAAATGCTGGACTTGCGTTCATTGAGTTGGTTAATGAAGGAAGGTAAATGTAAATTTTGTTATCTATTATGAAATATTTGCATGTCTGTTATCAAACGTGTACATTTCCATTGCATATGTAAGCATACTGGACCGAATGTACACTCCTCACACCACCTGTGTGAAATTTTTGTTTTATTGATTGTTTTGATTTATCTTTTATTTACCTTCAGAAATCTGTTTAAAAATTGTTGCATTTGAGATTTAAATAAACCCTTTCACAATATCTTATAACATTATTGTCAAGTTGACATTATGATATGTTAAGGGGTCGTTTTCTTCACACTATTTGTGACTGTAATTCCTTCGAAAGGGCACTACAGTCAGCCAAGGAATAGCTGATGGCAGAGAACTGTGATTTCTTTTTCACTGCAAGGAATGTTAAGATATGGAAACATTTCCATACTGTACATATCCTTATTTCTATTATAGAGGCTTCATGTGTTTTCTTTCCAATTGCAACCATTACAATTGGTTGCTTCTGTTCTAGTTTAGGCAGAGACAGGATAGACGATCCTGGATGGTCTATAATAGAACTCCTCCTCTTTTCCTGTAACTGTACCTGTATGTAATAGGTAGGTTAGGTAGTGGTGCTTATTTTTCCTGTAGTACAAAGTGTTACAAGGAAAGCACCATCCTATACTGTAAGCTGAGGACTTTAATAATGCCCTGTTCTGACTGTGACAATCCAGACAGCATGTGTTTGTATAAACACTTGTGCTCATACCATATCATTGGAAAGAGTCCTACAAGGACCAGGTGCCGGATAGAGGACTCGTAACAGCTCTATAACATTCCCTGTCCCTACAAATGGGCTGCTGTGAATTGCATATGGAAGAAATGGCATCTGGAGTAAATATGGATCCTGTCCAACCACATAAAGCAGAAAAACACCTGCTCAAGGTTATCACCTAAGTTAGGGGTGTTTTATATTCACTTCTTTCCTGAATAGTCTTTGTGAAAGTGTGCTTTTATTCAGTACTCTTGTAGAGCCGGTGGAAGGGATTAAGAAAGACAGCCAGCAGGATATAGCAGTATAAAGTCTGTGTAGTCTGAGATAAAACCTTTCTGTTGAATATGAAGTTGTCTTTTATACAAAAGACAGTTTTCTGATGAGGGAAGACGTTATCCTCCAGAGCAGTTAAAAAATATACAAGTTACAAATAAAGATTTAAGTCAAATATAGATCTGTATATGAAAGATAAATGTTCCCAATCAGTATGGGGATCATTGAAGTCTCCTCTAGTGATGAGTCCGAGGAAATGGTTATGGATGGTGCAGTTGTTAGCATTATTGCCTCACAACACTTAGGTCCTGACTTCAATTCTCACCATTGCCCTGGTTGTGTGCCGTTTGTATATTCTTCCCATGCTTGCTTGGGTTTCCTCCCGGTGCTCCGGTTTCCTCCCATGTCCAAAACTATACTGGTAGGTTAATGGCTCCCGACAAAAGTAAACTATAGTGTGTAAGTGTGTGTGTATACATGTGTTTAAAGCAGACTAGATGGCCCAAGTGGTTCTTGTCTGCCATCAAAATTCTAAAGAAGCAGATAGGATGTTTTACCTGGATAATGTGGAAATTTGCTCACACACATGAAATAGATGGAGGAGATGAATAAGGCAATAACATTCATGACTATGCATAAATTGCTTTATGAGGACAGCAGTCTTCCAGGTGCATAAGATGTCAAATTATTTTTTCTCTGGCTGGGTCCACAGGATAACATTGGGATATGGTTGAGCGACAGCGGAAATGGCACCAACACGGTCACGAGCTTTCTGGCCTCCCACAATGCATCGGGGCTTCCCCATATAATCCCGCCCACTGACTCAGTCAGATCAGTTTTTTGCTTGGTGCCGCAGGATGCCGCATGGTCACAGGGCTGCTGTAGATAAGGCAGCCTGAAGCTTTTATTATTTTATTTTTATAGACTCACTATATTTTTTTCGAGCGACTTTTCTTAACAGCGTCTTATACGCATACTAGAAAGAGTCGCTCCAACAACTCCCCACCGGGTCGCAACAACGCTTACCTTCACGGTACAGTGCTGTCTCGACGGGCGTCTGTGTCGGATGTTCTAGCAGGTCCAGCAGACGTAACCAGGCTGTGGCCGGAGCATGGGGGGAAGGTGAGTCTATGGATTTCCTCTTACTAGGGGGGTCCGGACACAGCTACACTGATTTGGTGGAGACTACAAACAGTGTGTTGATGCTCCGAACATATCGAGTGTGACAGCGATACGCTCCAGGGATCATAGGCGCCAGTACTAGGTAGAGGCCGCGATCCTTAGAGTTTAAGTCATCAGGGGGATTCAGACGCTCTTCTGGCCGCCCCTCCTCCGAGTTCATGACCAGTTTCCGCGCGTCTCCCGTCCATGAACTGAATGACCTCACTTCCGTCTCAGACGCTACCACGAGGGTACTCGGTCGCAGCTTAGACGCTACGGTTGTGTACACTAGAGATCCCGCCTAGACAGAGTTGCAGGCCTTAGCGTCTGCATACACGTGGAAGTCGCTGAGCGTCAGTGTCCGTCAGTGAGCGACTGTGTCCGTTATCAGGAGCGGTAGTGTACATCAGTAGCGTCTGAATCCACTGAGCGTCTTACGAGCGCATTTGCTTGGATATGGACGTGTGGTGAGTCTCCCTGTATCCCGCTCTATAGAGGAAGGGTATACAGTACTAAAAATTCTCTCTACTTGTTAGTATGAATTGTTAATTTTTAGTACATATTGCATATGAGATCTGTATATTACTGTGTTTTCTGCATGTTATGTTGAAAAAGAACCAGTTAAAAACAGAAGTACAATTGTCCTACTTATTCATAAGTTGTAATGGGGGTTGTATTCTCATATGACAATGTCTAATGCTTTAACACGTGACTGACTGCTAGTATGTGTGCTACAGAAACAAACACCTACAATCAAGTAGTCCCCTGGCGCTAACCCGATAATTGAATCTAATTATAATAAATGTATATGTTCCAAGAAAAGAATCTGATGCAGCTCACTGTAGAACAGGGGGACCTCTCCACCCCCTGTAAAGAATAGTTACCACAAAAAGAACAAGAAACACAGACAGCGCTAGCAGATTTCTTATTAAAATACGAATTTTTTTATTTAGTTATTCTATTATCATTTAGCTTTAAATAAATAACATTTTCATCTCTAAGGCTAATTGCATGCAATTATAAAATTTAAATCTAAATTAATGGCCTAATAAATGAAACAATCCCAGCATGATTAGTGATAATTCTCTGTTCTTTATATCACTTAATACTCCCTTGCTGCACAGAACATCCAGCTTAAATCAATCACCTCACATTGTTTCACTTGGATATTATGGAATATAACAACTTGGTGTTTACTTCAATGATACAAAGTATACCAACTATTATTCAGATGTTAAAATATCTCTATTCCACTCCAAATAGGAATTTGTACTTCACTGACACTTTTGTAACATAAGAATCACTTATTTAAAACCAAGTTGTATATTGATACTTTGCTTCCAACAGTTCATATGACGTGAAGATATTCAGATAGCTGTTTCCTTACTCCTGTAGAATCAATGTTGGTTTTGTGCACAACCACAATCGGTTAGTGATTGATTAGTTGGTTAGACATGCATGCATGCATAGACTAACTTATCTCAAAGCAGCAGAGTTAATAAATGTCTCGGCAGACATTTAAAACATGGCCATGTTAAAATCCCATCTTTACCGCAATCACTCCTGGGTTTCGTTTTACCAAGCTCCCGGCTTCTGGTGCCAAATACCTTTATCCAAAGCCTTATCCGGAGACCATAGGTTCCTTCCCAGCACAGCAGCCGTCTCGCGGCGCGGCGATCACAGGTATGACGGGTAGAAAAGACGCGTTTCTCCGCCTATCAGCATCGGCATCTAACACATCTAACTGAGGAAGCCGCCGATGCCGATAGGCGGAGAAACGCGTCTTTTCTACCCGTCATGCCTGTGATCGCCGCGAGACGGCTGCTGTGCTGGGAAGGAACCTATGGTCTCCGGATAAGGCTTTGGATAAAGGTATTTGGCACCAGAAGCCGGGAGCTAGGTAAAACAAAACCCAGGAGTGATTGCAGTAAAGATGGAATTTTAACATGGCCATGTTTTAAATGTCTGCCGAGACACTTTATTAACTCTGCTGCTTTGAGATAAGTTAGTCTATGCATGCATGTCTAACCAACTAATCAATTACTAACTGATTGTGGTTGTGCACAAAACCAACATTGATTCTACAGGAGTAAGGAAACAGCTATCTGAATATCTTCACGTCATATGAACTGTTGGAAGCAAAGTATCAATATACAACTTGAATTTAAATAAGTGATTCTAATGTTACAAAAGTGTCAGTGAAGTACAAATTCCTATTTGGAGTGGAATAGAGACATTTTAACATCTGAATAATAGTTGGTATACTTTGTATCATTGAAGTAAACACCAAGATGTTATATTCCATAATATCCAAGTGAAACAATGTGAGGTGATTGATTAAAGCTGGATGTTCTGTGCAGCAAGGGAGTATTAAGTGATATAAAGAACAGAGAATTATCACTAATCATGCTGGGATTGTTTCATTTATTAGGCCATTATTTTAGATTTAAATTTTATAATTGCATGCAATTAGCCTTAGAGATGAAAATGTTATTTATTTAAAGCTAAATGATAATAGAATAACTAAATAAATAAATTAGTATTTTAATAAGAAATCTGCTAGCGCTGTCTGTGTTTCTTGTTCTTTTTGTAGTATGTGTGCTGACTTTTCGGTGTAATGTCAGTCCTGTTCTGACCCTCAATTCAGGTGCACTGTGGTCAGATTGATCTCACTTCTATATACTCATATATAGGTGATTTTCAGTCACAAATTGTGTAGTCATTAACAGATTATTACCATGTCTGTGAGCGGCAAAAGTGACGAGGAGAATTTATCAAGCACTCCTACATCCCTAACATGCTTATCTTGTAAGACAGGGTTAATTGGTATGGAACAATTAGTCACTTATGAGGGCTTGTGTGCGAACTGTTTTGCTTTTCAGCAAAGTAAAAAACAGGAGTTGGTTCAACCACCAACAGAGCCACCATGGAATATGTTCGCAAAGACTCTATCTTCAATAGCGGACTGGTTAGCTCCGGTAGCACCACCTCAAGGGTTAGGTTACACTATTAAAACATACATGCAGCTCCCTTCCTACGGCTTGGTTCCAGTAGCCTCTACAAGCAACCAAGGGACAGGTAAGACTAAGACAGATACGGTTATGTGGCAGACTACACAAGATGATACAACAGATGATACAGTATATTCAAATACTCCGTATGATGATCAGTCACAGAGTTTTAGTTCAGAGGATGTAGCTGAACTTATTAATGCTGTGAAGGCTGTTCTCTCTTTGGAAGAGCCAGCCAAGACAGTGTTAAAGTCTAAAGCACCTGTGTTTAAAGGAACAAAATCAGTGAAAACTGAATTCCCAGCATCAGATGAGCTGACGGAAATGATGGATGAGTCTTGGGCGACGCCCAGTAAGAAATATAAGATTCCGAAAAGATGGAATTCTATTTATCCATTTCCAGCTGCGGATTGTTCGAAAAGAGAAGTACCTCCAAAAGTAGATGCACATGTTCTGCGACTTGTGCATAAATCTGCTTTACCACTGTCATCTACCTTGCTAAATGATGTCACAGACAGAAGGGTAGATAGTTTTTTGAAAATTTATTTTCTCTAGTAGGAGCAGCGGTAAGACCTGCTATGGCTTCGGCCTGGGTAGCAAAGACAATGGGCGAATGGATAGAGGAACTAGAGAGTGACATCTCTTCTACTAGGGAGCAAGAGTATCATTTAAGCCGTTTAAGACAATCTACCCAATACTTGGAAGAAGCAGCAATTGATATGGGTATAGTTGCATCTAAAGCTTCAGCCTTGACAGTAGCCGCTCGCAGAGCAGTTTGGCTACGTACCTGGAAGGCAGATGCGGAATCCAAGAAAGAATCGGAAGCATTGCCTTTCATTGGTAATATATTGTTTGGGAAACCATTATCTGATATCCTAGAATCAGAGGCTGAGTCAAAGAAGGTCAGATTTCCGGCTACTTATAACCCTAAGTCCAAGGGTTCAAAGTTTCGCTCATTTCATTGGCAAAGCAAAGCGAAAGTTAAAGAGGAGTCTAAGCAACCCCAGTTAAAAACCAGGGGTATGAAGCAGTGGGCTAGCAAAAAGCCAGCTTCCAAGCCTGAACAGAAACAATCAGCCTGAAGAGATGGGCCTCCGGCTGGAGGATTCCAGGGTTGGGGGCCGACTCCTTCACTTTGCACACATATGGCAGCAGTCGACAACAGATGCTTGGGTGCAGAAGGTGGTATCTCAGGTGTATGGGTTCCCATTCAGGAGGCAGCCTCCTCAAAGATTTTTTTTCACCAGCCCGTCTCGTATAGAGTCGAAGGCCAATGCCCTGCAAGAAGCAGTCCAAAAATTACTGCAGTCAGGTGTGATTGTCCCAGTACCTCCATCACAAAGGGGACAGGGGTTTTACTCCAATCTATTTCTGATCCAGAATCCAAATGGGTCATATCGACCAATTCTCAATCTTAAAATGTTAAACAAATACATTTGGATCCCGAAGTTCCACATGGAGACGTTACGCTTCATAATGTTGGCCATGGAACCAGGAGATTACATGGTATCTCTGGATGTACAGGATGCTTACCTACATGTGCCTATAGCACTGTCTCATCAGTGTTACCTCAGGTTTGCCATCCTCCAGGAACATTTTCAGTCCCAAGCCTTGCCCTTCGGGCTAGCAACAGCACCCAGGGTGTTTACCAAGATCATGGTGGTTATGGCAGCTTGTCTGCGCAAACAGGGGATAAGAATATTCCCATACCTCGACGACCTGTTAATCTTAGCACAATCGCAAGATTTACTTCTGAGCCCTCTTCAACAGACAATAGTTTGTTTACAGAGACACGGGTGGCTCATAAATTGGGAAAAGTTGTCTCTGAATCCGTCACAGTGGATGGTTTATTTGGGGGTCATATTGGATTCAGACCTACAGAAAGTTCTCTTACCAGAGAAAAAGATAGTCAAGGTGCAGGTCATGGCTCAGGAAGCGTTGCACGCCCAGACAATGTCAGTCCATGCAGCAATGCGACTGTTGGGTTTGATGGTATCAACCTTCGACATGGTGGAATATGCGCAATTCGACTCCAGACCATTGCAGCACCTTATTCTGACCAAATGGAATGGAAATCATCAGACGATAAAAAAGCAGATGGTAAAGTTTCCAGTAAACGTAAAAAGGTCTCTAGCGTGGTGGCTACAGACAGACCATTTAAACAAGGGGGAGACCTTTTTGGATAAAAGAATGGCAAGTCCTGACAACAGATGCCAGCCTGCAAGGCTGGGGTGCAGTACTCTGAAGCCTTTGGTTCCAGGGAAAATGGACCGCAAGGGAAAGTCGCCTGCCGATAAATCTGTTTGAAATAAGGGCCATTTACTTGGCTCTAGTTCAGACAAAGGACAGTCTGCAAGGAAGACCGGTCCAGATTCGCTCAGACAATGCGACAGCAGTAGCGTACCTCAATCATAAAGGAGGAACTCACAGCAAAAGATTGATGGAGGATTGTCCCAGGTGTACTGAACTGGGAAGCGGATTTTCTCAGTTGACACACCATTCAGGAAACTGAATGGGCATTACACCCAGAAGTGTTTCAGACACTAGTGAACAGATGGTGTCTACCAGAGATAAACCTCATGGCATCTCATCTAAACAACAAAGTTTCAAGGTACGGATCGAGAATAAGGGACCCAGGAGCGGTCCTTGTAGACGCACTGTCGGTAGAATGGAAATTTCATCTGGCATATCTGTTCCCTCCAATATCTCTGTTACCCAGAGTAGTGAGAAAAATAAAGCAAGCAAAGGGAGCAATAATTCTAAGCTCCAGCTTGGCCAAGAAGGCATTGGTACACAGATCTGCTAAGAATGTCCGTGGAAGCACCGATACTGCTCCCTCAACGTCCAGATCTGCTAATGCAGGGTCCTTGTTGCCACAGTCAGCTGGATCGCCTGTCTTTGACGGCGTGGCTGTTGAAACCTCTATCTTAGAAGCTAGAGGATTTTCGAAACAAGAAATCCAAACTATGCTTAGAGCAAGAAAGCCTTCTTCAGCTCGTGTATATCATAGAATATGGCAAGCCTATATTCATTGGTGTACTGGAAATAATTTGAATCCAAGATCTTTTAAAGTATCCAGGATATTGGATTTCCTTCAAGCAGGATTGGATAAAGGTTTGAAAGTTGCTTCCTTGAGAGTTCAAGTATCAGCATTAACTGTATGGTTTTAGCGTTAGATTGCTGATTTACAGGATGTACGTACTTTCTTTCAGGGAGTTGTACATATTCAACCTCCATTTGTTCCTCTTGCAGCTCCCTGGGATTTGAATTTAGTTCTTAAATTTCTCCAGGGTCCTCCGTTTGAACCACTTAAGAGAGCAGATCTTAAATGGATAACGGCTAAAGTGCTTTTTCTACTGGCAATGGCGTCAGCCAGAAGAGTGTCCGATTTAGGAGCGTTATCGTGTAAGTCTCCTTTCCTAAGTTTTTTTCCAGACAGAGCAGTTCTCAGAACGAGATCTTGTTATCTTCCAAAGGTGGTGTCAAAGTTTCACCTGAATGAAGAGATTGTAGTCCCAGCTTTTCAGGTATCGGGACTATCTGCTGGAGAAGCGTCGATGGACGTAGTCCGAGCTTTAAGAATCTACATAGATCGTACTAGTGCCGTCAGAAAAACAGATTCTCTCTTCATCCTCTACAAATTCCATAGAAGAGGATGGCCTGCTAGTAAACGGACGCTGGCGAGATGGCTCCGAATGGTAATATCAGAAGCTTATTCTCATGCAGATCTCCCTACTCTGGCTCATGTCACACTACATATAAAGTAGGTCCTTCATGGGCAGCACAACAGGGTGCTTCAGCAGAATAGATATATAAGGCAGCCACATGGTCTTCCATAAACACATACATCAGACATTATGCCTTGGATACTTTTGCCTCTCATGACGCAGACTTCGGGCGAAAGGTCCTCCTGTGTAATCAGGAGCGTCCCCACCACTAAAATTGGCTTTGGGAATCCCAATGTTATCCTGTGGATAATCCTGTGGACCCAGCCAGAGAAATAGACGTTATGGTAAGAACTTACCGTTGATAACGTGATTTCTCTTATGTCCACAGGGATCCCACCCTGACTCACCTGATTTGAGGATCTTGACAATCACTAAACCTCTTCCTCCTTGTGTGGAAGGGTGTGCATGTGTGTTCTTATCGCCTAAACAGGTTTCTACCTGATGCTCCTGCCTAAATCGCTGTGGAAAGAACTGATCTGACTGAGTCAGTGGGCGGGATTATATGGTGAAGCCCCGATGCATCCTGGGAGGCCAGAAAACTTGTGACCGTGTTGGTGCCATTTCCGCTGTCGCTCAACCATATCCCAATGTTATCCTGTGGATAACTGTGGACATAAGAGTAATCACGTTTTCAACGGTAAGTTCTTACCATAACGTCTATATCCATATGGAATGGGCACAGGTTTTGAAAACGCATCAGTCTAGTTCTGGAAGAATAGAACCCACTGTGATGAAGTGCAGAATGAGTCAGGTCCCTAAGATACAAGATAAAGTCATAGCTGGCATATCTACTAGAACCACAGTTCTTTCAAAGGTGGTTCTCTGAGTTCCCTTTCAAATTCCTTGCCAATAAATACACTGTAATTCTTCTATATTTGGATGAAGAATTGGACTGTAGCACAATGTCTGGACGAAGCGGTGGAGAGCATGGTATCTCCAAGGCCATGGCCAAAATGAAAGAACTGTTACTATTTTTTGCTCTTTATTGTTCTGTGCATAAAAGAGATGAGAGAATGCGTAGGCTAGTTAAAACCTCCATTAGATTTTCAGTTAGTGTTCACTTGGTGTTGGAGGATAGAAGACTCTTGGTATTTTTGCCACTTGTGAAAAGTTGAATCTTTTTATTATTATTATTATTATTATCCTTTATATGGTGCCACAAGGGATCTGCAGCGCTCAATTACAGAGTATATAAACGAATAATCAACACAGGAAAATAGTGGCTTACAGTTGTAGACAATATAGGACAAATACAGGGTAAATAAACATAGCTACAGCAGCAGACGACACTGACATAAGTATCAGAGTGGCAGAAAACCGCAGAATTTGGTGCTGTGGAAGATGCTTTAAGTAAGAAAAGGATAAGCACATGAGGGTTGAGGGCCCTGCTCATGAGAACTTATATTCTAAAGGGGAGGGTCAGATAGACAGGGGTGACACAGATGGGGTAGACAGTGAGCGTGAAATACTGTGTTAGTATGATATTAGGCTGGGTTTGTTGAAAAAGTGGGTCTTCAGAGCCCGTTCAGAGTTTTTTGTAGAGAGGTGGAGAGTCTGAGGAGGAGAGGTTGAGAATTCCAGAGAAGGGGAGCAGCACATGAGAAATCTTGAAGGTAGGAGTGGGAGGAAGTAATTGGACAGGAGAGGCGGCAGGCATTAGTGGAGCGAAGAGGATTGGTGGGAGTGTAAAGAGAGGTAAGGTCAGAGATGTAAATGGAGAGTAGTGGGTGAAGGCTTTGTTAGTGAGTATGAGAAGTTTTAATTGGATTTTGAAAGGGAAGGGAAGCCAGTGAAGGGCTTGTAGGAGAGGGGAGGTTGATGTGCGTTTGGTGTGGAAGATGAGCTGAGCTGCAGTATTGAAGATATATTGGAGTGGAGATTATAATTTGACAGGGATGCCAGTTAGGAGGAGTTTACAGTAGTCCAGTCTGGAAATGACCAGTGAGTGGATAATGGTATTAGTAGCATCATGGGTGAGAGAGGATGCTACTAAGGAAGTGATCCTAGAAATATTTTTGAGATGAAAATGGCAGAGGTGCTGAATGTGTGGTTTGAATGAGAGGAAGATGTCAGGGATTACTCCAAGACAGCGCACTTGAGATAGTAGTGCCATCAATAGATAATGAAATTGTGGGAGGTGAGGTTGTGCGGGAGGGTGGGAAGATTATCAGCTAGAAGAGATAGCAGAGAGACAGTTGGATACACACGGAGGAGAGCAGTGGAGTGGTTAGTGTGTGTGTGGGGGGGGGAATATACATTTGAGTATCAGCATAGAGGTGATATTGGAAGTTAAAAGAGCTGTGGAATTCATCTAAAGAGTAGGTATAAAGAGAGAAAAGGAGAGGACCAAGAACGGAACCTGGGTGGACACCAACAGTTAGTGGAGGTGGGGTGGGGGGGGAGTTATGAGAGGGGAAAGAGAAGGAATGGTCAGAGAGGTGGAGGACAGCCAGGATAGGACAGTATTATGCAGACCAAGGGAGTGAAGGATTTGCTGATGGAGAGGATGGTCCACAGTGTCAAAAGCAACAGAGCATCAAGAAGAATAAGCAGAGAATAGTGTCCCTTAGATTTGGCAGCATGGAGGCCATTGCAGACTTTTGTGAGGGCAGTTTCAGTGGAGTGGAGAGAACGGAAGCCAGACTGGAAAGGGTCAAGCAGTGAGTGGGAGGGAAAAAAAGGCAGTAGGTTGTTTGTAGACAATACATGCAAGGGGTTTGTAGGCAAAAAGGAAGAGCAATGGGTCGGTAGTTGGAGAAGGTGTTTGGATCTAGGGAAGGTTTAGGGGGAGACGAATGTATGCTTGAAAGCAGAGGGGACAGTGCCTGATGAGAGGGAGAGATTGAGAAGGTAGGCAAAATGGGAACAGGCAGAAGGAAAGAGGTAGCGGATGAGGCGGGAGTGGATAGGGTCAAGTGGTGGTGGTGTTGAGTGCCATGACTTCCTCACCAGATACATGGGAGAACATGTTGGTGATGGGGAGGGGTGGTAAGGGATAGGAGGTGGCTGGTTGCTGATGGTCTGGTGGGATGTGATGTCCTGACGTATGGAGTCAATCTTGGATATGAAATAAGTTACAAAGTCGAGAGTAGATTGTGAGGAGGGGAGACAAGGTGGTGGTGGGCAAAGGAGGGAGTTGATAGTGGCAGAGAGGCGCCAGGGGTTGGAAGACTGGGAGGGGATGAGATTCTTGAAGTATGACTGTTTAGCGAGGAAAAGGGTAGCACTGAAGGACGAAAGCATATGTTTGAAATGTAGGAAGTATGCCGGGTACATTTGGTGTGCCAGTGTTGAGGTTTTAATCTGCGAGGGTGAATAGTGGTCGGTGGAGCGACAGAGTTAAGAGCCAAAGTAAGGCATGCATTGTTTAGGGAAGTGGATTGTTCAGGACATGAGAGAAAATAGAAGAGAGAAGTGAGTCGAACAGGGAGGATAGGGATGAGATGTCAATAGCCTCAATGTTATGCTTAGTAATGGTAGCCTTAGGAGGTAGAGATGGGGAAGCAGAGAGTGATACGTTAAGAGAGCCAGGTTGTGGTCAGAGAGGGGAAAAAGGGGAGTTAGAGAAATCAGAAATATGACAACGGTGAGTGAAAACCATATCCCATCGCAATGAGATAATGTCATCTCCAAGCGCCGACACTGCACCCGTGTGCAGTGTGAACGATACCGACCCGTGAATATCCCGGACCAGCGCTGTAGTGTGAAAGAGGTTGTCTCAGGTCTGACCTGGTTTGCAACAGTTTTCAAAATCCTGGGTTGAACCCATGATTTTGTTGGAAAAAAGGGGTATGAGGCAACGGTGATTTCATAAGGGCGTCGCCCTTCATCAGCAGGGACCCTTAAAAGATTTGCCATATCATGCCACTCAGCCCCAGTACCCTGCTTATAATGCATACGTCAGGCAAACATTCTAGGCAATAAAGTTGTATTGGCAAATAGACTTAAGCTTTCAGTCTCTAAGTATTGAGTCTCTATCAAGGCTGTGTAGCGTATTGGAAAGAATGTGGAGTTTGTATTGTCTGCCTCGGGTACTTTGAAGCTTGCCCTTAAATTGTTAGCAGTGTTTTTGTTCACATCTGCTGCACACGTTCCTCTTGTTGATGGAAGCTCATGCTATTTAGCTAAATATAACAGATGTGGAAAATAATACTTACCAATATGATATACTGGGAGGGAGCAAAAACGTGGATCCAAATGTGTTTATTAGCAGTTTAAATATGATCCCTACTAGTAGACAAAGGAGATTTATCAAACCTTGGATGAAGTGGAGAAATTGCTTCTAGAAGCCAATCTAGTGCAGCTTGTAAAATGATAGATAGAAGCTCTCTCCACTTTCTCTCTCCAAGATTTGGTACATCTCCCCCAAAGTAATGTACATTAGTTAAATTACACTTTAATGTGTTACACTGTGCTAACATAAAAAATGGGTTCTAAGTATAAAAAATCACTTGGTTCTTCAAAATCAAAAAAATTAAATTAACTTGTCTTATAGAGAATAAAAGCGCATACCTAGTTTACGCACTCTTTACTTTCCTTCCTTCTTATAAAGCTTAACCTCTTGGCTTGTAAAACAAATTTTGTAATACTTTGCTTCATACTGGTTTCAGAAGCCTGACTATGGAGACTTCTTTCTATCAACCTTGATCCCAGAGGTCACAGAACAGTAACAAGAGTGTTCAGTTACACTGCCTGGGCCTGTTCTGTTGTTGTTTCCTATTATGCAGGGGTGGCCTGCCTTGACCTTCTTTTATAGAGCGACTGCTTCAGATTGTTTCCTTTATTAATGTTTCATTACTATAGATAACAGAGCATCTCCAAAGAAGCACTAGTGTACGTTACCCACTGACTAGATAACATCTGTAACAAATTAATGACTAATCTGCACTTGTTCTTAGCATGTTACATGCTGCCAATTAACTTCAAGTTTTTTTTTTATTTAATGACTTTGTCTTTTTAATGACAGCCATGCTTCCTAGTAATACTGTGCTACATGTTAAGTTAAAAATGAATTCTGAAATGTGAACATTTGCTTCAGCACCTGCCCAGGTTTACAGAATCCTCTCAGGAATTGCTCTATAGGAGGAATTCAGCAAATATTGGCAAATAGGTAAAAAGTGTTATGGAATGTGATTTTAAAGTCTTTAATTGTTACTATTCTGCTAGGCATATGTGGAGGTATCAAATTGGATTTTGTTAGCAATGCTATTGGAGCCCTGCTTCATGAGATTGTCCTGTAGAAGACTTGCTGCATACTGCATTTGGCTGCCGAATTGATCCAGTTTTCCTAGTGGCCATAAGTGTCCTGACTGGAATTCCCATTTCGTAAAATAATTAAAATTCCCTCTAATAAATGATCTTTCTGTACACTAGGAACAACTGCCATTTAGAAGCGACAGTGGAGAGTTTTTATTTGCTTATTATTCTCACTTAGCATAGTTATTACACTGGGACAAAAGACCATTTTATAGCGTTGTACGGTTTTATTTTGGTTTTTGTATGAGGGGAATTCTGAGTGAGTTTCTTTTTTCTTTGTTTAATGGGTAAGGGCCTCGGTGACTTCTCTCTGGTATCTGGTTTAAAGATCAACAATGTCTAGGTCGACACCACTTGGTTGACATGCATTAGGTCAACAGTGACAGAAGGACGACGGATGAATGGTCGACGCATTCAAAAGAGCGACATGGAAATGGTCAACACAAAAATGGTCAATACACGTTCTCTCCTCCAACATTTTAGGGTTAGCCAGCTGAAAGGGACAGTTAGAGTTAGGCACCAAGGGGGCTTGTTAGGCACTAGGGGGGAGGGTTAAGGTTAGATTTGGGCTAAAATAACAAAATGTGTTGACCTTTTGTACCGGTTGACCAGTGCCGTAACTAGACATTTTAGCGCTGTGTGCAAGAAACGGGCATCGGCGCCCCCTCTCATGTAAAATAGGGGCAGTGTGCGCATCAAAAATATAGTGGCATGGCTTCATGGGCCACAAAATAATACCAATTAATATTACTGTGCACAGTAGTCTCCATTATTCAAATTACGCCGCACAGTAGCGCCACTACACCAGGTAGAGCCCCATTTACACATTACGGCAGGTAAAGTCCCCTTTTTATACATTATGGCAGACAGCATCCCCTTCTTAGACATTACGGCTGACAGCGTCCCCTTTTTACACATTACGGCAAACTCCCCCATTTGACACACTACGGCAGACAGCGTCCCCCGTTTGACACACTACGGCAGTCAGCCTCCTCGGTACAGGCAGTCGGGCAGATCCCGAGCAGGGGAGAAGAAGGGAGGGGGACTCGTCCCTGGTTGCCCAGCAGTCACTTAACTGGTCCCGAAAATGATCCAGTGCCATATTTTCAGGTCCTAGTAATCATGTGTTTGTTATCTGGCAGAGTCATCAGAAGGGTTGTCATTCCCATGAGCATTACTCCCTCTATCCGTAAAACCTACCCTAACCTTTCAGGATTTCACATCTCCACATTTGAGAATGTTGACATCATAACTGTTGACATTTTGTAGTAAAGTAAAAGTGGAACCCAAAATTATATTTCTAGAACTTTTTTTGGTGCTGTTTTCTAATTCTAACATTCTAACATCTGTGACTTATCAGAACACTCACTGGGGTTAATACAATTAAGGGCGAATTGCAGGTGATGTCTGTGGTGTGTTATTGCAACAGCTCCTTAAATGTGTTTGAATTTGCTCCTAAATTACAAATTTAAGTTCATTATCTCATACAGTATGGATACGTATTAAAATACATGTTAAATGCTGATGTATGTACTACATTGCCTCTTATTGAATCTCACTGTATATAAATATGATGGTTATCATTTTAAATAGAGGTAGTGTTTAAATATATGAATTTGACAGCCTTCTGACAGGTGTACATTAGTGGCTAGAAATGCTATGAAAAGGATGTCCCTAACTCCTGGCAAAATAAGTAAAAATGTCATGTCTAGTAAATGACTGGTCATACTAGGTCATGGGGCCACTAAGCAAGATAAGTCTGCAAGTAATATCCTTGGATAAATCTATAAATCTTTGTGTTGTGGTGTATGCTCATAGTGGATGCTGCATGTTTGACAGTTTGTACTATTGATAGCTAACTTCCAGGCCACTGGAGCTGCTTTCATGTGGAAAATAGTGAGGCAGGTAATTAATTGTGTAGCCAAAAAAAAAATGTCTTTGGGTCTAGGTACCAAACTAATTTAAACCAGAATGAGTACAGTATACTCATTCTGGTTTAATTTAGTTTGGAGCTGTATTTTGTCATCTATCCTTGGAATTATTATTTATATTGACACCTTTACTTGATTTATTGGTGATAATGATTTAAAAATACTTATTAAATTTAAAAATAGTCCAACATAACATTAAAGTTAAGTATATAAAGCAATGATGGTAAGTGCACTTTGTCTTAGCCTAACTTTCCGCTAAAGATATTTCTCCACTTCATCATGTTTTCCACTGCATTTTTATCACTAGGCAAGAGGTGTTACAAGAAGGGCAAATGGTGTAGTATAGCATAAGACGTGATAGCCTGCAGAGATTTCCTGATTGCCAAAGTGTGTAAAACAGGCCACGCTACTGATTAATGACACCTATACATATATATTACATTATATATCTATAAAATATATATATATATATATATATATATATATATACATATACACATAATGTATAATATATATGTCATTATCTCAGTAGGGGACCCAAAAATGTGGGATTTTGGATAAGGGATACTCGACCTATATTTTATTTAGTAACGGTTTCTTATATAGCGCAGCAAATTCTGTTGCACTTTACAATTGGAAACAACAGTGATAAAACAAAACTGGGTAATAACAAACATAGAGGTAGGAAGGCCCTGCTCACAAGCTTACAATCTATAGGGAAATTAGCATTGAAACGCAAAGATACGTGCTATCTATAATAGATCTCACCAATAATGTTCTACATATTCCCCGCAATGCCACATTCGTTTACTGGTCGGTCCCATCCCTTGTGGTCTTTGAAACTCAGGACTAGCCCATAAACACCAAGCTGAAATGTATGGCAGACTACCTTGTCAATAGGAAAATGTAATCTGAGCCAGGTATACTATTTGTTACTGAATCGTAAATGGATTTTTTGCATTAACAGAGGTTTGTAAGTTTGCCTACCGTTTGTAAATTTCTGTTATCCTGCATGTATAGTGCATTTTAAGCATTTTGAAGTTCCCCCTCTGATGTATTGTAGATTGCTAAGCCAGACCATGAAAGATCACCTGGTGAGAGTTGCAAACGAAGCAGAATTTATACTGAGCAGACAGCGTGCAGAGGAAATACACAGGCATTCGGAGTTTGAGGTAAGTCTTAATACATATAACTTTATTTTGGTATATCACATAATACATTTTCTCTATCGTCCTAGTGGATGCTGGGGTTCCTGAAAGGACCATGGGGAATAGCGGCTCCGCAGGAGACAGGGCACAAAAGTAAAGCTTTCCGATCAGGTGGTGTGCACTGGCTCCTCCCCCTATGACCCTCCTCCAAGCCAGTTAGATTTTTGTGCCCGGCCGAGAAGGGTGCAATCTAGGTGGCTCTCCTAAAGAGCTGCTTAGAAAAGTTTAGCTTAGGTTTTTTATTTTACAGTGAGTCCTGCTGGCAACAGGATCACTGCAACGAGGGACTTAGGGGAGAAGAAGTGAACTCACCTGCGTGCAGGATGGATTGGCTTCTTGGCTACTGGACATCAGCTCCAGAGGGACGATCACAGGTACAGCCTGGATGGTCACCGGAGCCTTGCCGCCGGCCCCCTTGCAGATGCTGAAGTAAGAAGAGGTCCAGAATCGGCGGCAGAAGACTCCTCAGTCTTCTAAAGGTAGCGCACAGCACTGCAGCTGTGCGCCATTTTCCTCTCAGCACACTTCACACGGCAGTCACTGAGGGTGCAGGGCGCTGGGAGGGGGGCGCCCTGGGAGGCAAATGAATACCTATTTTGGCTAAAAATACCTCACATATAGCCTCCGGAGGCTATATGGAGATATTTAACCCCTGCCAGAATCCGTTAAGAGCGGGAGACGAGGCCGCCGAAAAAGGGGCGGGGCCTATCTCCTCAGCACACAGCGCCATTTTCCCTCACAGAAAGGCTGGAGGGAAGGCTCCCAGGCTCTCCCCTGCACTGCACTACAGAAACAGGGTTAAAACAGAGAGGGGGGGCACTAATTTGGCGTTAGAAATATATAAAAAAGATGCTATAAGGGAAAACACTTATATAAGGTTGTCCCTATATAATTATAGCGTTTTTGGTGTGTGCTGGTAAACTCTCCCTCTGTCTCTCCAAAGGGCTAGTGGGTCCTGTCCTCTATCAGAGCATTCCCTGTGTGTGTGCTGTGTGTCGGTACGTGTGTGTCGACATGTATGAGGACGATGTTGGTGAGGAGGCGGAGCAATTGCCTGTAATGGTGATGTCACTCTCTAGGGAGTCGACACCGGAATGGATGGTTTATTTAGGGAATTACGTGATAATGTCAACACGCTGCAAGGTCGGTTGACGACATGAGACGGCCGACAAACAATTAGTACCGGTCCAGACGTCTCAAAAACACCGTCAGGGGTTTTCAAAACGCCCGTTTACTTTAGTCGGTCGACACAGACACAGACACGGACACTGAATCCAGTGTCGACGGTGAATAAACAAACGTATTCCTTATTAGGGCCACACGTTAAAGGCAATGAAGGAGGTGTTACATATTTCTGATACTACAAGTACCACAAAAGAGGGTATTATGTGGGATGTGAAAAAACTACCGTAGTTTTTCCTGAATCAGATAAATTAAATAAAGTGTGTGATGATGCGTGGGTTCCCCCCGATAGAAAATTATGGGCGGTATACCCTTTCCCGCCAGAAGTTAGGGCGCGTTGGGAAACACCCCTTAGGGTGGATAAGGCGCTCACACGCTTATCAAAACAAGTGGCGGTACCGTCTATAGATAGGGCCGTCCTCAAGGACCAGCTGACAGGAGGCTGGAAAATATCATAAAAAGTATATACACACATACTGGTGTTATACTGCGACCAGCGATCGCCTCAGCCTGGATGTGCAGAGCTGGGGTGGCTTGGTCGGATTCCCTGACTAAAAATATTGATACCCTTGACAGGGACAGTATTTTATTGACTATAGAGCATTTAAAGGATGCATTTCTATATATGCGAGATGCACAGAGGGATATTTGCACTCTGGCATCAAGAGTAAATGCGATGTCCATATCTGCCAGAAGATGTTATGGACACGACAGTGGTCAGGTGATGCAGATTCCAAACGGCACAAAGGTGTATTGCCGTATAAAGGAAGAGGAGTTATTTGGGGTCGGTCCATCGGACCTGGTGGCCACGGCAACTGCTGGAAAATCCGCCGTTTTTACCCTAAGTCACATCTCTGCAGAAAAAGACACCGTCTTTTCAGCCTTAGTCCTTTCGTCCCTATAAGATCATATCTGCCCAGGGATAGAGGAAAGGGAAGAAGACTGCAGCAGGCAGCCCATTCCCAGGAACAGAAGCGTTCCACCGCTTCTGACAAGTTCTCAGCATGGCGCTGAGACCGTACAGGACCCCTGGATCCTACAAGTAGTATCCCAGGGGTACAGATTGGAATGTCGAGACGTTTCCCCTTCGCAGGCTCCTGAAGTCTGCTTTACCAAGGTCTCCCTCCGACAAGGAGGCAGTATGGGAAAAAATTCACAAGCTGTATTCCCAGCAGGTGATAATTAAATTACCCCTCCTACTACAAGAAAAGGGGTATTATTCCACACTATATTGTGGTACTGAAGCCAGAAGGCTAGGTGAGACTTATTCTAAAAAAATTTTTGAACACTTACAAAGGTTCAAATCAAGATGGAGTCACTCAGAGCAGTGATAACGAACCAGGAAGAAGGGGACTATATAGTGTCCCGGGACATCAGGGATGCTTACCTCTATGTCCCAAATTTGCCCTTCTCACTAAGGGTACCTCAGGTTCGTGGTGCAGAACTGTCACTATCAGTTTCAGACGCTGCCGTTTGGATTGTCCACGGCACCCCGGGTCTTTACCAAGGTAATGGCCGAAATGATGATTCTTCTTCGAAGAAAAGGCGTCTTAATTATCCCTTACTTGGACGATCTCCTGATAAGGGCATAGTCCAGGGAACAGTTGGAGGTCGGAGTAGCACTATCTCGGATACTGCTACAACAGCACGGGTGGATTCTAAATATTCCAAAATCGCAGCTGATCCCGACGACACGTCTGCTGTGCCTAGGGATGATTCTGGACACAGTCCAGAAAAAGGTGTTTCTCCCGGAAGAGAAAGCCAGGGAGTTATCCGAGCTAGTCAGGAACCTCCTAAAAACAGTGCATCATTGCACAAGGGTCCTGGTAAAAATGGTGGCTTCCTACGAAGCAATTCCATTCGGCAGATTTCACGCAAGAACTTTTCAGTGGGATCTGCTGGACAAATGGTCCGGATCGCATCTTCAGATGCATCAGCGGATAACCCTATATCCAAGGACAAGGGTGTCTCTCCTGTGGTGGTTATAGAGTGCTCATCTTCTAGAGGGCCGCAGATTCGGCATTCAGGATTGGATGCTGGTGACCACGGAGCCCAGCCCGAGAGGCTGGGGAGCAGTCACACAAGGAAAAAATTTCCAGGGAGTGTGATCAAGTCTGGAGACTTTTCTCCACATAAATATACTGGAGCTAAGGGTAAATTTATAATGCTCTAAGCTTAGCAAGACCTCTGCTTCAAGGTCAGCCGGTATTGATCCAGTGGGAAAAACATCACGGCAGTCGCCCACGTAAACAGACAGGGCGACACAAGAAGCAGGAGGGCAATGGCAAAAACTACAAGGACTTTTCGCTGGGCGGAAAATCATGTGATAGCACTGTCAGCAGTGTTTCATCCCGGGAATGGAAACTGGGAAGCAGACTTCCTCAGCAGGCACGACCTCCACCCGGGAGAGTGGAAACTTCATCGGGAAGTTTTTTCCACATGATTGTAAACCGTTGGGAAATACCAAAGGTGGACATGATGGCGTCCCGTCTGAACAAAAAACGGGACAGGTATTGCGCCAGGTCAAGAGACCCTCAGGCAATAGCTGTGGACGTTCTGGTAACACCGTGGGTGTACCAGTCGGTGTATGTGTTCCCTCCTCTGCTTCTCATACCTAAGGTGCTGAGAATTATAAGACGTAGAGGAGTAAGAACTATACTCATGGCTCCGGATTGGCCAAGAAGGACTTGGTACCCGGAACTTCAAGAGATGCTTACAGAGGTCTTATGGCCTCTGCCGCTAAGAAGGGACTTGCTTCAGCAAGTACCATGTCTGTTCCAAGACTTACCGCAGCTGCGTTTGTCGGCATGGCGGTGGAAAGCCGGATCCTAAGGGAAAAAGGCATTCCGGAAGAGGTCATTCCTACCCTGGTCAAAGCCAGAAAGGAGGTGACCGCACAACATTATCACCACATGTGGCGAAAATATGTTGCGTGGTGTGAGGCCAGGAAGGCCCCACAAAGAAATTTCAACTCGGTCGTTTCCTGCATTTCCTGCAAACAGGAGTGTCTATGGGCCTCAAATTGGGGTCCATTAAGGTTCAAATTTCGGCCCTGTCGATTTTCTTCCAGAAAGAATTGGCTTCAGTTCCTGAAGTCCAGAAGTTTGTCAAGGGAGTATTGCATATACAACCCCCTTTTGTGCCTCCAGTGGCACTGTGGGATCTCAACGTAGTTCTGGGATTCCTCAAATCACATTGGTTTAAAACCAGTCAAATCTGTGGATTTGAAGCATCTCACATGAAAAGTGACCATGCTCTTGGCCCTGGCCTGGACCAGGCGAGTGTCAAATTGGTGGTTTTTTCTCAAAAAAGCCCATATCTGTTTGTCCATTCGGACAGGGCAGAGCTGCGGACTCGTCCCCAGTTCTCTCCCTAAGGTGGTGTCAGTGTTTCACCTGAACCAGCTTATTGTGGTGCCTTGCACCTACTAGGGACTTGGAGGACTCCAAGTTGCTAGATGTTGTCAGGGCCCTGAAAATATGTTCCAGGACGGCTGGAGTCAGGAAAACTGACTTGCTGTTATCCTGTATGCACCCAACAAACTGGGTGCTCTTGCTTCTAAGCAGACTATTGCTAGTTGGATGTGTAATACAATTCAGCTTGCACATTCTGTGGCAGGCCTGCCACAGCCAAAATATGTAAATGCCCATTCCACAAGGAAGGTGGGCTCATCTTGGGCGGCTGCCCGAGGGGTCTCGGCTTTACAACTTTGCCGAGCAGCTACTTGGTCAGGGGCAAACACGTTTGCTAAATTCTACAAATTTGATACCCTGGCTAAGGAGGACCTGGAGTTCTCTCATTCGGTGCTGCAGAGTCATCCGCACTCTCCCGCCCGTTTGGGAGCTTTGGTATAATCCCCATGGTCCTTTCAGGAACCCCAGTATCCACTAGGACGATAGAGAAAATAAGAATTTACTTACCGATAATTCTATTTCTCGGAGTCCGTAGTGGATGCTGGGCGCCCATCCCAAGTGCGGATTATCTGCAATACTTGTACATAGTTACAAAAATCGGGTTATTATTGTTGTGAGCCATCTTTTCAGAGGCTCCGCTGTTATCATACTGTTAACTGGGTTTAGATCACAAGTTGTACGGTGTGATTGGTGTGGCTGGTATGAGTCTTACCCGGGATTCAAAATTCCTCCCTTATTGTGTACGCTCGTCCGGGCACAGTACCTAACTGGCTTGGAGGAGGGTCATAGGGGGAGGAGCCAGTGCACACCACCTGATCGGAAAGCTTTACTTTTGTGCCCTGTCTCCTGCGGAGCCGCTATTCCCCATGGTCCTTTCAGGAACCCCAGCATCCACTACGGACTCCGAGAAATAGAATTATCGGTAAGTAAATTCTTATTTTCTCCGTTTGCATCCGGATTATTTTGTTTGTCTTATGAATACATTTTGGTTTTATAGGTTTTTGGGGGGTTTTCAACATGCTTCACGGTACAGAGCTTATAACTGCAGAAAACAGTCTCTTGCTCCCACTTCAGTGCATCTTATTTTGTATTAGCAGTTTACTGTGGCAGCAGACTCAAACATTAATTTTATTTGGACTAATAGTATTTTATTTGCGTAGGGCCTTCGTCCCTCCTGTTCTTCCCCTGCACTAAACAAGTGTCTTCTCCCATTTAGCAACTCGGACACTTTTTGTTCTCCTATACGTTGGGTACAGGATCATTAAGTACTGTATCAACTCCCACCCATAGCCTGGTGTGCATACTTCTGTGAGTTGCCCTAGCTTTTCCCTGTCTGTAGTGTTGTAATGTCGATGCTCATACTCTGTACATAGGCTATGGTCGGCATTTGTGTGTTGTTCTGCTGTTCTGTTGCACTTATTGGGAATAGTTTATTTGTTACTCTACAGCACTGCGGACACTTTGTGGTGATTATAATTAGTTAATAATATCATTTATAGTGCTGCATTAGTTTGTGTGTGCCTACACATTAGACACTGAGCAACACAATGGCAAAAACTGCTTGATGAAAGCTCATTTTTTAGAGGAAGGATTTGGTGAGGGATGGGGCCATGAATCTGGGATAACTGCACATCTGGTTTAAAATAATATATGGAAGTCTGGGAAGTTGTAGAGGTTTCTTCGTGAGAGATGTTAAGCTTTTCAAAATGAAGCAATAGTTTCCTGAGGAATAATAGGGTCTAAATAGAGACAAATAAGCGGTTTTAAAGTGTATATTTTTAGTTCCTGTATATCTATGAAGGTTCTGGTTAGGCTTATACATTTTTATTGAAAAATATTTAGACAGGGTATAGAAATAAAGAAGGATAGGAGGGAAAAAAATCACACAAGCATATCGATGGATGCTTTCTGCAAAGCCAATGATAAGGATTTATCATACATACTATTTGAGTAGTGGTTGGTAATTTTATAAATCTAGCATTATGGTCACCCTTGTGTATGGACAAACCCTCTACTTCTTCTGTGACACATTTACATCATGAAAACCACTTTACATACTCTCATAGTCTCCATGTCACTTTGGGTATAATATTGGTAAAGGTGGGAAGGTATTGTACTCTTTCAGGTTAAGAGTTTTGACATTTCTAGTTGAAATAGAAATGTGCTCTAACACATGCTTAGGATTTTAGGGTGGGTGGGGTAAAGGCTAGCAAGGCTACTTCAGATGGAGTCATATTGAAATTCAAAACTTGTCAAGCCAAAACACTTCCTGCAACAGAAGTAGGAGAGTGCATAATATTGCCACTCTGGTTGCAATGGTGATGTCAACGATATTTTGAGCAGTTTATGCAATCTCTTAAGTATGAGAGAGCAACTGTTAAATAATTTCCCCTCGAGTATTTAGAGAATCGATGAGAAGTTACTTAGATATTCTCCTAGTGGTTTCAATGTCCACCTCCCACTGATGTTGGAAGGGTGGTTCAGAAAGCATTTTGAAATGTTTGTATTGCTGGTATTAGAATGTTATTCAATCCATCACCCTTCTCTCAGGAAGTCTAAGGAAAGGTGGATTTATTGGTTAGTGGAGTGATCCTTAGAACCCCAGATATCCAGTGTCTAGTTTGTCAGAGCTTCTAAGACCTATGTCATGTACGTCAAACTGGTTTAGGAGAGAAGCGATTCCTTTGAGAGCAAGTGACATAGTAATACTATGACTTACATGTACTAAAAGGTAAGATGCATGTTAGGAATCCTATTTCGCTGAAGCCCGAGTGGACAGTTGTCCGTAAAGTGATAACCTTAGATGAGACGCTTGTTGTCTAATTTCAGAGTCATGCATCGAAATTTTACTTGAACAAGCAAATATTCTCTAAAATTTACTCCGGATGAAAAATTCTTTGTAAGTCCATCCAGTATTGTTAAATTTCTGGTAGGCATAGTCCCTAAGTTGAGCAATGATGCAAGTGTATTGGTATATATCAACATTCCGAGGAGATACATGCCCATGATGAAAAGTCATCTGACTATTCCAGTCACATAACTTTCTCTTTTTGCACATAACTGAACAAATTTAGTTTATATGTTCTAAGGTGTTCCATAGAGGATGAAATAAATTACATGTACCAAGTGTACAGTGCTACGCATAATGACAGGTCATTAAGGTCATTCCAGGTCACTGTCATAGGAATGAATGGGGAAGCACTGATTGGCTGAGATCAGTCACTGCCATAGCAACTGTTGCCACTCTCTCAACCAATCAGCGCTCCCCCATTCCTTCCTATGGCAGTGACCGGGAATGACCTATTGACAGTGCTGTCCCTTCTGTGGTGATGAGGCAATGTCAGCTGCAGCTGTCGGAACAGTCAGTGCCACTGACTGTTCATACAATGCCTAGTGTATCGGCTTGCTATCTTGTAGATAGCACCGCCGATAAAGACAGGGGCTTATAGCACCCCTGTCATTTGCCACACCCCTTTGCATTAATACATAAAGTGCACTGATACCACTAAACCCCCATCTCACAATAAATACATTTACCCCCAAGTGTCTGTGGAGTTACGTATTTTTTATACATATTTAACTATTTCTTTGCTCCTATATCAACATTTCAAATGGTCTGTTTATTGTCTACATTATGTCCCTGTCAAAGTTCAGACAGTCTACATCATAGATTCCCAAACTCCGCCATTACAGTCCAGTTTTTAATATATTTATGCTTGAGCATAGGTGACTTAATTAGTACCTCAGTCAGTTAGATTTAACAATCTGTGCTGAGCCATGGATACCCAATAAAACCTAGACTGTAATGGCGGAGTTTGGTAAACTCTTGTCTACATATTGATTGTCTACATATCGTTAGGGGGAGATTCAAATGTTTGAAAAGTCAGTTGGGAATCTGTTTTTTTCCTATCTAATAGGAAAAAACAGACACCCAACCAACTTTTCAAACATTTGAATTCCACCCTTAATGTCCAAATTTTGGTTGTCTAAATATTGTACGTTTTGATATTATGGTGTTTAAGTTTTGAATGTCTAAATTTTAACTAAGTAATGTACCTAACCCGAAATAAACAAATTTATTTGTGCAAAACAATCATCTTAAAAGCTGCCAAGAGATCTCATAGCTCTTCTAAGCTCATGTGAAGTTCAAACGGCTGTACTATTAATGTGGAGTGTATTTATCCCTTATACTGTAGTAGTTTGTAATTTCACAATGGAGGAGAGAATATTCATAATTATAATCATCTTGACTATATTGATAGGCTATAACCAACAAAAAGACAACTTTTTGAGTATACATAAGGCTAAAAAGGAAAACAGTGTTTTGAGGGCCAGAAGTGTTGAACGCAAGTAATTACACCCACATTGCATGCACAGAGCTATTTGCAGGTATCTGCCTTGTGCTGAGTTATAACTGCACAACTATTCATAACTTATGGTCATCAGTGTACCTTTTCCATGGTGCAAGAGTTTTATCTAAAAACAGACCTGATTATAAGCATGCTTCACATATGTATGAATGGCCTCGGTGCATTTCACCAAGTGTAAAGTGTTCCTGAAAATCAATAATTGGTGGTAATTAGAGTTGAAGGTATCAGAGCATGTGTTGTTTGAGACTAATATTAGGTAGCAGCAACAGCATGTAAAGAGAGTAGATTGTTAATGTATGCATATTGGATGCTTGGCATCTGTCCACTCGGCAGTTGTGACCACATTTGCCTGTTTTGTTCATGTGTGTACTTGTTGCTGGCAAATCCAACTGGGAATAGTGCTGTTTGATCATGACTGCATGTGACCATTAATCAACTGCCTGACCATGTATAAAATCTACCACACTTTATGGGCACTTTTAAGTTAAGATTTGATTTTGTCAAATTCTCCAAAGAACATTTTCAAAGATCACCTAAGCAGTGATTATGGTTAGTAGGAGGGAGTGATGATGGAGGTGTAAAACACAGATTGAGAAACAGTGTGCTACAGACTGACGATTATTGGAGCAAGTTGATATGTGGGTCATTGCAATCCATATGGCCCATCCCCATACCAGTTTAAATGCTTTTTGGTAGTGATAAAACTCATAATTTTGATGCCAATGGTAAGGAGCCTAATGCAGTCTCATAACTAGAAATATGGCAATAATGCACATATGAGCAGGTAAAAGGAAAGGATATATTTGTTTATCCATACTTGTAAAGTTGCTTTTCCAAGCCAATGACAAGATAGCAGTTGATTAATTGAGGCAATGTAGTTGACTAAGAAACTTGGTGTATCCAGCGGGCTTAAAGAGGAAAGTGCTTCAGAACATCAGGAGCATGTTATAAAGTTATGAGTAAAGATACTGTTATAATAAAATGGCATTCTGTGAGCATAGTTTCTGAAGTGGATTCAGGTCTGCTTCCAAAATATCAAGGAAATTATCTGAAAAGCCATAGGTAGTAAGGATGTAGACAAGCTGCTCAATAAACTCCTAGATGAGGGTAAATAGATGTGGGTCATAGGTTAGTAAGAGAGAGAGGATCAATAGAAATTGTCTTTAGTATTTGTGTGATAACCACATATTTTAGAGACGAGGGAAATATTCCAGCAGTAAGGAAGAGTTTGAATAAGTAGGTTAAGACTTTGATTAATGTAGGAGATAGATTGTAAAGGGCTCTGAGAGAACAGGGTCAAAAGAACAGGTAGTAGAGGTGGGAGAAAGGGAGAAGTGCAGCAGCTTCATCTGTCATAGTGATAAGACCACAGAATTGCATGTGCGAAAGGGCACTAGAGTATAATTTAGTGTGGTGCAGTGTCATCAATTACTGCATCTGTTTTATCTATAAAGAAGACACATGCCCACATAAAAAAAAAAAAAAACATGGCGTAATCCTCGACTCCCCTAAAATACCATATTTGTGAAAGTCTGGTGTCTGGGATCCTCAAAATTAATCAGTCTCTCCCCACATTCTGTTGTCCTTTGTGAGCATGAATTTGTTGCAGTTTGATGAGCTGGGAAACCAACAAAATGCTATTATAGTATGAGCATGCTCTCTTTGCTTGATGGAAAGTTAATTTATGAAGCAATGATAGCAGGCTCTGCATGTTTTTCCACCAGCTGTGCTCCACGTAAATCAGAGCACCTTTTTGTATACTTAGAAGCAAACACTGGATTAAGTGAATTGAAATAGTTTCAATGTGCAGAAAATGTAGTTCCATTGATGACCACATTCATTTGAATGATTCTTTTTACCGTTTGAAGATGTACATATATGTGACATAGGGAAAGTGCATTCAGTTAGGTTCCCTCCTAAAAAGACACTAACAAGCATAGTCTTTGCAGAGGAGACATGAAAGATTTGAGACTAGCCACAAGTACTCCTTATGCTTAGTTAGTTGAGACAAGGGAGACCTTGCATAAATTCTGAATGACAGGTTTACTTTAGCCCTTTATAATTATTGCACTTGATGTTTCATCTGGGTTGATAAATCTGACCATCTACTGGCCAAGAGGGTTTAGGGGAAACTAAAGCCTGCACTGGTATGGGCTCAATTAAAAATAAACGGCATGGCTGTATAGAAAAGAACAAAGACAAATACGTGAAAGAAAGGTAGATACTTGTATAATGTGTAAGCTACAACCACAACAAACCAAATCATAAAATAAGCACACACACAGAGAATAATCAATAATGTTTTGGTGAAGATAAAGAAACTTTGGACTACAAACATTTTGAGATCTTGGATATTGTGAAACAAAGCGTGGTATGCCGTTCATAAGTGGAAGGGATATCACAGTTTGATGATGCAGCGGCATGAGCTCAAATGAGATGACTTATAATGTTATAATATGCCAATGTGTTTCGTGTAAAGGCACTTTGTCAAGGATCCCCAACGGCCTTTCAGACTTATTCACTTCAATAGGGTAGCTCAAGGAAAGGATGACAGGGTATAGTCATTGATTTTTCCTGCTTATTATGCCAAGCTACAGTATATAACCTCATTCAAACATCTACCTCTGTAAATAAGAAAGGGTATACTCTTTCTTGGAATTTGGAGCTTTCCTGTGGATTACTGAAAACATAGGGGAATTTATTGATGTCCTCTTTATCTATGCCAGAATTAGAGAAGGCAATCTGTTATTCTTCAGCAGGTGGGGGTCTAGAGTTTTCATATAGTGGGCTGGTTTGGCGATTAATTTGGATTCTGACCTTCTATATTCCTATTTTCTTCCACATCGTAGTTTGTACTGTTATAATACAAATATCATTAAGATTAAAACTAAATATACCTGTGTGCATCACCTGCTTGTATTAAGATACCCACTACACAGCTCTTTTTTGTGGGAGATTCGTATTCAACACCAGCTATACCATAGTCGGACATTTATTCGGTGAGTTGTCTGTAACAAAGTAACATGTAGGGGTAACTTGTCAATAATAAGCTTCAGTAAACGAGTTCCTGTAGATGCAAAGTGTACATGTCTCCTTTGGTATATTTGAAAACTGATAGCGCCTTTATTATAGGCACATAACGTGTTAACTATGTGTAATCATGTATAACATGCTCGCACCTTTGTTAGTAACATTTGGTGACAAACTGTTTTAAAATATACAATGAAAGGGTTTTGCACACCAGATTTCCTATACAATAATCACACCCCTCATGTGTGAGCTATTTTCAACTATGTACTAAAGCTAAAACACGAATTCTAGCTAGATGTAAGCTAATAATAATGCTTAAATTAAACCAGTTTAACTTAAGAGACTAATAGCGATGAGTGAGAGGATTTTGGACTAAATGTCCACTAATTGAGTGAAGGCGGTCAATGAAGTGCTAGAGAAGAGGGTTGTGCGAATAGGAGGAAGGGGGACCCTGCCTCCTAGGAGCTTACAATATAGGAGAGACAGTTGACATGAGTTATATACTGAATATGGTTTAAAAGGGTTAACTATTTGCTTTAATTTGAGGGTATTCACATCCAAATGGATTGGTTTATGACAGCGGTTACCAAACTTTTTGGAATCGCTGAGCCCTAGAGCAGTGATGGGGAACCTTTGGCACTCAGGCTGTTGTTGAACTTCACATCCCAGCATGCCCTTTTAGTTTTAGCATGGCCAAATATCAAAACTGTAGCAGGGCATACTGGGATGTGTAGTTAACAGCTGGAGTGCCAAAGGTTTCCCATCACTGCCCTAGAGTATCAGAGTTTTTTTTCACGGCACCCCTAGGCCAAAAGTTTCCTATTGAGAAATTCAGAGAAAATAAATGAAGTAAATTGTGTTTATATGTCATCCTTAGATTGTGTGGTGAGGAACATGATTCGCTTCTGCTTGTCCACATATTTTATGATTGGCCGCCACAAGCACTGGTTTTGTTTATCACATTGACCATAAAATTTTTTAATTGGTACTGGATCACTAACCCAGGCACTTCAAGTGCCCTGAGGCACCCAGTTTGGTAACCACTGGTTTAAGAAATACAACTGTTTAATGTGTAGCTCCCTCTTTTTTAAGGGACCAAAAGTAAATTGGACATTTTTCTCAAATGTTTTTTCATGGACAGTACTGGGCTACACTTATTCTATTTCTTTGTGCATTAGGCAGGCTAAAGGTCTGATGTTAATTCCAAGTGTGACATTTGTATTTGAAAGCTGTTGCTGTTAACCCACAAAATGCAGTCACAAGAGCTTTCAGTGCCATTCTTAGGCTTAAATAAAAAATAAAAAAAAGAGAAATCCATCAGAGAGATGGCAAGAACCTTAGGAGTGGCCAAATTAACAGTGTGGTATATTCTGAGAAGAAAAAAATGCATTGCTGAGCTTGACAACACAAAAAGTCCTGGACTTCCATATATGACAACAGTGGTGAATGAATGCAGTATCCTTTACACCAGGGGTGGGGAACCTTTTTTCTACCGAGGGCCATTTGGATATTTATAAAATCCTTCGGGGGCCATACAAAAATTCTCAACTTAAAAAATTACCCTGCCCCCCCAGCAGGTCTGCCCCATAGAGGTACTGTGCCCAAAAAAAATGGGTGTGGCCAGTTAAAATGGGACGTGATGCACATATGCCCCCAATAGTGCAGTGCCAGATCCACAGTTGCCCCCACAGTGCCAAGTATACAAATGCCCCTCACAGTGCCAAGTATACAAATGCCCCTCACAGTGCCAG